>NW_017307426.1:285411-290414 GCF_000935625.1 Nanorana parkeri | reverse complement strand
AGATTGGAGAAAAGGGGAGAGAGAGAATGTGTGTGTGTGTGGAGAGAGGGGGAGAGAGGAGGAGAGAAAGTGGAGAGAGGAGGAGAGAAAGAATGTGAGGAGAGAGAGCAGAGAGAGGGGAAGAGAAGAGAGGGGGAAAGAGAGTGGAGAGAGGGGGAGAGAGAGTGTTTGGAGAGCGGGAGAGAGAGAGTGTGTGTGCGGAGAGAGGGAGAGGAGAGAGAGTGGAGAAAGTGTGTGTGTGTGTGGAGAGAGGGGGAGGGGGAGAGAGAGTGGACAGAGGAGGAGAGGAAGTGGAGAGAGGAGGAGAGGAAGTGGAGAGAGGGGAGAGAAAGAGTGTGTGGAGGGAGGGGAAGAGAGGGAGAGAGGAGAGGTTAATAGCTAATGAGAGTTCAGGGGCAGGATCAGAGTACCTTTACTGGTCTTTCAGCTCCCTGGGTATGTAATAGGGTGTTACCGTACTAGGGGTGTTAACCTTTTTTTAAGTGGAACCTGAACAACTCTAGTTGCCACGAGGCCTTCTTTGGTGTAAAACCTCAAGGCAGTCTTTATAACAATGGCATAGTCAGGTCAGTTCTTACAGACATCCTGAGAAATCTGAATGGCAGGCACCAGTGCCTCTGGGTATGCCCCTGGCTTAGCTTAGTCAAATGTGTGAGTGAGGGAATGGGGGGGCATTTCTGGGGCAAATTACAACCGTTTATTGGCTGAGGACTCAGAGGAAGGAGGCAGAGCAGCTGAAGCAGCTGTGCCTTTTTATGCTTGAACACAGATGTAGGCTGCTCTGCATTGTCCATGTACTGGCGGTTAGCAACACAGGCAGGGGTCCAGTGAAAGGAGGTGTTATGGGGCTGAAATAAATTTGTGGATGCTATAATACACCCAAGAACCCCCCTGGCACTGGCCCTGGGGCCTAGTCAAAGTGTCTGACACACCTCAGCAAATTGTCTCCTGGAGAGAGAGCACTAGCTAGCCTGATTTTTCTTTTGTGCATTAACACAAACCCAGTATTGTCTGCATCTTCATACCATCTGTCTGTCACAGCCTACAGTGACACAAATCATTAAAAAAAACATTTAGAATGAGGACGACTTTGCAGCACTTGAAATCAAATATCCGCAACACAATAAAAATGCCCTCAACTTTAAATTTCAGTCTGTGAGACTGATTGATGAGCCATGCTTTCTGCAGTATTCCAGTGAAGAGGATATTCCGATGACTTTGAAGACAGAGGCAAACACATCAAATTAAATAGAGCTTATTAAATTAAATTTGCAAATTCAGCGTTTAGTAAAGAAGATATTTAAGACATACATCATGCAACATCTATGTAAAAAAAATGTATTTTTCTTTTTTATATGTGATCTAATGACTGCAAATGATCCTTCTAATTCACATCCTGCTGTGAACTCGCTATATTGTCAGTGCAGATTCCTGTTTGTCATTATAATGTATATGGACATTTTAATTCACATGAGAGCATCCTTCACATATTCCCCATCTGTGATAAAGTGTCCATCAGTGAGAGAGAAATCTGCACAGTCTCTTGTGAGTACAAGAACAGATTTATTATTAAGCATGGATTCTGAAATGTAATTAACCATTTTAGCACATTTAAAATGCTATTGCTAGGTTTGTTTTGCTTCTAAGTATAAAATAGAATATCAGGCAATACATATTTACAAATAATAATATATGTATATATTTGTATAATCAAACAGTAAGCTGCACATGGCAAAATTTACTGATGGGACTTGAGAGGTCTTTGTTTCTCAGTGGAGCAAGCAGACGGTACTGGTGCCCCTGTACTACAGGAATGTAAAACAACTTCCCTGGATCATTATATGAGCACTGCTGCTATCCCTGTGGGTGAAATGAACCCATGGATGGATTACACAGCAGGAACACCTGTGCTGTTTTGCAATTTTAATCACTAACATTTTTCCAAGATTGTTTCTTAGATTAAAAATCCAGTGTCCCAGATTTATCAATTTGTAAAATGGCCTTGGATTCAAATAGCTATGCAAAATACTGTATTGTAGAACTATTTTTGAATGCAAGGCTATGTTGCTACTCAACTATCGTAATGGCCTGCAAAAATAGAACCACGGTAATTAATAGCACTATTTTGTTTATTTCATTATTTATTTATTTTTTTTTATTTTTTTATTTCTGCTGTATTATATTGTTATTTTTTAATCCCCATCAAGACTGCCCTCTTGCGAGCAGCTCAATAACACCAAGGTGCGCAGTTTCTGTTTGCAGCATTTTTTGGTTATAGAGTAAATGGGACCAGTAGACTGCTGTCTCCTAAGAATTATATGCTCATTTTTAAGTGTAAACAGAAAACATGGTGTAGCTTTTACCTTTCACTAGGAGAGCAGCCAGAGCAATTAAAGATTCATTTTTATGGAATGTTTTGAGTTAGTGTACCCTGTTTGTTGCACAACATATCAAGTATTTTCAATTTGCCATTATTGTATTCAGTGTACTATTGTATTAAAAATCATTAATGCTTTTTGCATAACCCCACTAACGTCACTGACTGCATGTAATCTATAATCCTTTTTCAGTGTAAAGTGGTCACACCACTGTTTGCCCCAACATACTACAGGCCACATCATTACACTTCACATGGTACCCAAGGGTGACAGGGCTTTCACAATGCTTGAAACATCCCTGGTGTAAACAGAAGTTGGCTGGCCTCTCACTGCTCTCCATCCTGAGCTGGCCAACAGCCTTAAAGGGCTTGCAGAGAAGACCACTGAACATTGGAGCTGGAGGGAGATAGAAACAATTTGGTAGTTGTATATCCCCCAAATCAGTTATCCTAAACATTGAAAACACACTGATACCCTGCCTAAGCAAGGTACCTGGCATTTCCATTAAGAGGTCGTGAAAACAAGGCAGCTGTAAATTGGGCCCTCCATGTTAAAGCTGTACAAACTAAAGGACATGAATTTGTACAACTTTGTATAACTAGTATCTAGGCATTGTACGTAGTACATTGTATGAGCAAGACACTGTTCCAATCCCCTGTACATCAACATTCAGACTGGGAGAAAAAAATGCAGCACTGGGAATCAATCATGTACGGTGCATGAAAGTATACTAACAATGAACCATCTGACAGAAAGAGCATAGTGAGCAGAGAGATATTCTTATCAGTCTGCTTCTGTTCTTGCACTATCCGGTCAGCAGGCTGGTGGCAGGGTGATGACACCCCTTTTTTCTTTAACTGTGGTGTCATCCATCTGGCACTGATATGTGGCAATGTTGTGTAAATCTAAGAAATAAATGGATTGGAACACAAATTATTTGGCAGGTTAAACAGTTCCTTTATATGTATTTTATCTAAATGTATCTATTTGCCTGGAGTTCAGTTTTAATACATGGAGCAGTGAGAATCGGATAAACTATTATTATTGCTAGGGAGCTGATATGAGGTGCTTAAGATAATATAAGCAACAAATTACATACTTAGTGCAGGGCAGCATCTTCATTTGAATTAAGATTATATATTTATATAAATAAAATATCATTTTTTCTTACTTTAAATATTATATAGCACTGTTGAAAGATTTATATTTCAATTGTACAAGGAATAAACCTAGCATGTCTGCTTCCATCTTTTTCCATCTTTCCAGAAATGGAATCATGTCATGTATTGATTGCACAATAACATTCCATCTACATCTTGCAATAAAATACCATTATCCGTTTTGATAAAACACCTGGCATCCTTGGCTTTTTTCCCTAAGATGTCAAGACACTACTCTGAATAAAGTTCAGGCTAAAGAATTATTACTGAAAGAGAGTTTCAGGCTTGGAGGCGATTTTACTAAAAAAAAAAAGATGTGTAGTCCAATATTAGGAATCCTCTTCCTTTTGGGTTCTGGTCCAGGGATAATCTAACCATTTACTTTCAATTACATAGGGTACAGCTATTTTCTATCACTTTAGTAATCAGCTTGTAAGTAATGTTTTGGAAGGTTGACATTTAGAAATAAATAACCCAGAAATGACCATTAGCTGATTCTAAATATAAATCACATTATTTTGGCGGATCTCCCCTCAAGTCCACCTATCACTGGGACTAAAAATTACAGGAAATCCCTTCAACAGAGATTTAAAAAAATACAAATTTGTATTAGGTACCATTACCTGTGGAGACAGATCCTTGCCTTTTGCCCTTGTAATACCCTAAGTGTTGAGGGGCACCAGGACAGAAGGAGAGGTATTAATCTTCGCTATACGTACACAGACAGCATTCAAATCTTGAGGTTCTAACATTAACCCTTTCGCTGCCAAGGACGTACGGCATACGGAGCTACAAAAGTGCTTCCAGCTGGCCAGCTCAGTATGCCGTACCGACCTGGCATTTACAGCTCTACTATAAGCTGATGGTCGCTTCAGCAGACTGTCCCCTTTAAATTAATAGCTGTCATCAGCGGCTCTGTGTAGCGTGGCCGAGTGGGGGATCGTTAAATATCAATGATATTTAACGATCCCTCTGTGCAGAGCAAACACCGGAGTGATCGTCTGATCACTCCGGTGTTTGGAAATAACTGGGGACACATAGTACTATGTGTCCCCAGTTATGAATGAACAGGCTGCGATCTACATCACAGCCTTTTCATTAAATAATTTATGAATGGGGACTAGCACTCACTACAGAGGCTCCTCCCCATTCAGAAACTAATGATAGTAAAATATTTTTACTATCATTAGTTTGTGAATGAATGAGAAGCCTCTGTACTGAGGCTTCTCATTCATTGAGTGCTGGGGTTGCAGAAAAAGAAATTGAGGACAATTTTTATTTATTTTTGAGGACATAAGTCCTCAATTTCTTTTTCTATTTCAAAAGGGAAATGTCAGGGGTCTATTTAGACCCCAGATATTTTGCCGCAGCCCCCCAACGGTAAAAAAATAAAAAAAAATATTCAAAAATAAATAGAAAATGTAAAAAAAATAAAAATAAAAATGTAAAAAATAAATAAAATAAA
>NW_017307426.1:284236-284686 GCF_000935625.1 Nanorana parkeri | reverse complement strand
CTGCGCTTTCAGAAAATATATGGTTTGGGGGGTCTTTTACAAACGCTAGTAACGCAGCAGTTGAAAATCAAATCAATGGGAAAAGTTGGCAGCATCTGGAGCCTCTCATCCCTGCCTGATCTGTGACTCCATGGATCCCCGCTGCTGACCCCCGCTTGTAGGGGCTGTGGCAACGGCGATAAAAAAAATCTCCAGGGTTGGGGGGTGGGGTGAAGTTGCAAGCGTCGGCTGGCGGGGAGAAGCCACAAGTTTCAGGATGGCTGAGCGGTGAGGAGAACGGAGCCGCTGTCATCCTGTCAGTTTCCGGATGACAGCGACTCTGTGCGTGGCCGTACGGAGGATCGATAAGTATCATTGATATTTACCGATCCTCTGTGCAGCACAAACACCGGAGTGATCGCGTGATCACTCCGGTGTTTGTAAATAACTGGGGACACATAGGGGGTTATT
>NW_017307426.1:265428-284177 GCF_000935625.1 Nanorana parkeri | reverse complement strand
CAAAAAGGCGCAATTACAAATTTGCTAATATTTGTTATTTATTAACTCAATACAGTTTTATCTTTTAGATTTAGTCAGAAAATATTTTTTTTGTGCACGGATACTGATTTTGGTGTGTTTTAACAATTGAATTGTGTATTTTTATCGGTTTGCAAAAAGGCGCAATTATCGCAGGGCCTACAAATTTAGTATCACCATCTTTTTATTCTACCGGGCCTGCTCTTTCAGAAAATATATGGTTTGGGGGGTCTTTTACAAACGCTAGCAACGCAGCAGTTGAAAATCAAATCAATAGGAAAAAATTGCAGAAAATTCAAAAATGGCTTGGCCAGCTGATTTGAAAAATGTTCCCGAGGGCTTGGCAGCGAAAGGGTTAAAGGTTTATTTTTTTCAAAGGTTTGTTTTTTTGCTGCTATACTTGTCCTGACCATGATTTTAGTGCCAGTTGAGCCTGTGCAATTAGGATTCCTTGTAAATGCATGACATGCTTATAAATAGTTTGATGTGCACTATTTGGTGTGCCTGGTTTTTGCTTTGCTGTTCACTGTTTTGAGTACCCCTTCTTTATTGCCACAGACTGCAAATTTTAGTGTATGGATCGAATATATCATATTGGTTTGGATTATAACAGTGCCTAGTAGTCATCTGGGTAGTTTAGTGGAGAGTGTGTTCTATTCATTGTGATTTACCTAACATTCTGCCTATTATTTGTCTATGAGCAGCTTAAAATGTAGCCCTGTTCTTACTCGTGTTATGATTCCTGAGGTAAGGGAACAATGAGACACTATTACCTAGCTTTTACCTGTTTCTAGCAAACCTAACTAAAGTCATTACATTTGTACCTTAATCAATAAAGCTAATGTAATGAAGGCTTAAATGTTATTCCCAGTACTCAAACAATTGCCCTGGAATCACTTGCTTCACTTGGCAATGCACAAATTGGAAATAATTACATCAGTTTACTTCTGACCACCAAAACCTCCATTCAGTAAGTGTGGAAAGTTTGAACACATTTTCTGTTGTTTGTAGCGGGTGTATGCCGAAACCCCTCTGCTTATGTAAAATGCACCTGATATTGAGGGTATATTTATAAAGCAGTTAATACTTTTATGTACCTTTAGCAGTAGAATTTTTAGTCATGTGGCTAATTATATTGCACCTGGCTTTGATTTTACTTGCTAAGGACAAGCATGCCTATTTAAAAGGTGCATGTTGACTCAGGATATTGGGTGGTAAGAACTTTGGTACATAATGGAGACAATGGATACATATTACTTGCTTTAAGCCAAATCTTAAACCTGAAGCTATAAAAGATGTTAGACCTAGAACAAATATTAATTCTCCTAAGCATGATTGTAACCCTGCCTTTAATCTGCCTTGTTAACATTCTAATCTTGTCTCACTAATATTAAAAATATAAGAATCTATAACATGTTTTGCACTTCTCTATGAAGACATTTAGAGAAATCAATTTATGTTTAAAGCAGCTTCATAAAATATTGAAAAAAAACAAAATTGTATATACCTAAGTATAAGCATGCAACATAAATAGATGTGTATGTCTGCATTACTGAACCAATTTTCATTCTAAGCTAATTGAGGTCATTTCAGAAGCTGTATATCCCAAAAGATATAAATAATCCTGCACGGAATGGATCATAGCATGATTTGAAATGAATGTATTTTTGGAGAACTACTACGACAGCCCATGGGACTGAGTTTATATTACAATGACAAGACTTCATACGTGGTTGATACTGGGAAGCCAACTGTTTACTTTATAGTGTAAAAAAAGGTTCACGATTTTAAAGATGAAAGTTTAATTTTAGAAACAGAGCTGATGCCTGTATTAAAAACATTATATCACAATATTATCAGTACTGGTATTATACGGTATGCTCACTGTTTATACGTGATTGTGTACAGTGTACATTTTCAGAATACACAGATATTATAGTGAAATGACAGAAAATCAAACAGATTTGCTTTTCATCTAAGGGAGTCTGTTCTTCTTTTTAGTGCATAGTGTATGCTGGTTTCAAGAGCTCTGCCTGTGGCAGTGGAGAGATGACTTTACATTCTCTTTGCATAATATGGATAAGGTAGTGCCCCTTTGTGAGTGTCCCCTAAATCTTTGGATTTCAGTACATATCCTTGGAGACAATCATAAACTACACAATGTTAATGAGATCTATAGTGCCTGAAGTTACACTTTAGGCTCTTTTACAGCATGCACATGCAGCAATGTGCATTTATCATCTGCATTACTGTATGTTTTTTTGTGTGCATATTTTCGTCCATGTGTTATGCTATGTGATGGAGAAACATTCAAGAATAAACATTTTCTGCAAGATACTTGTATGCAATTTTCATTATTTTCAATTGCTTTGATGCACAAAAAAGCTGAATGTTCAGTTTATCTTTGAGTACATACATGTAAACAATGCATTTCTACTTTTTAAAGAAATACAACTTGCAGCTAAGCACTACAACATTTTTGGAATTTAGTAATGATTCCATGAGCAGTTACAGGTAATTATTGAATTTTGATCATCCCAATGTATCTTTCACTTGGATAAACTAAAGAGAAAAAAAAAGCATATACTATTTTAATATTAAGGTAGATAAAAGGATGGATACAGTTGTAATGTTGGGATATTAATCATCTAGTCAACTCTGAATTTAGCTGGCTATATAATATATGAGGAGAAGCAGAGTACTTTTTTCTGTTAACACTCAGAGGGTGTTGTTGAGCAACACACACACACACACATACACAATGAAAAGAGCTGAGGGGGGGCGTGGCCAAGACATGGAACTGTGAGGACGTGCAGCGTGTGAGCTCCATGCCTCGGCGGCCGATTTTGCAGTCTAGCGGGCACGAACAGTGCCCTTTTCAGCACAATGTCGTCAAAGAAGAAGAAGAGAGGGAAGGGGACCCCGAAACCTGGGTCACAGCAAGACTTTCGCCCTTTTTTTACCCAGCCGGATTCGAGATCGAGAGCCGGCGGATCCAAGGTGGCGCCCGCGTGTGTCTCTCCGGCCCGCAGCAGCCCTGCGCTGTCCCTGTCCCAGGATGCTGATGACGCCGCCTCCTCTGCAGATGAGCAGACACGTGAGTCCCCGCAGTGCAGCCCTATGAGGACGAGGCCGGACATGTCTCAGAGCCCCCATCACACACCCGCTCCAGCTGCACATTCCCCGGTCTCAGGACAGGAGCTCAGGGGGATGTTTGAGACGCTCAGAGCTGACCTGGCCATGATGGTAGACAGATTGGAGGGCTCCTTGAAACAAGAACTGACGGATGTTCGGCAGCAGGTAGCAGGGGTTGATGTGAGAGTGACGTCCCTGGAGGCCAGCAGAGCCTTGTATGACTCCCGCCTGCAGGCAGTGGAGTTATCACAGGCCACACAGCTACAGGCCTTAGCTGCCCTCCGCCTTAAGGTGGACGATGGAGAAAATAGGAGCCGCAGGAATAATGTCCGCACTAGGGGTATCCCTGAGACCACTACTGGCCCGGATCTCCGATCTACAGTGACTGCCATATTAAACATGCTCCTGGACAGGGACCCGACCCATGCATTGGAACTGGACAGGGTGCACAGAGTATATGGCCCCGCTAACTCAAGGGAGGGAGCACCCAGAAATGTGCTGTGCCGAATCCACTTTTTTACGTTGAAGGAGGAGATTATGCGGCGGGCATGGGATAAGAAGACGGTGGACTTTGATGGTGCTTCCATCTCGTTCCTACCGGATCTCTCTAGCTACACGCTCTATATGCGGAGACAGCTACGACCAGTCCTTAAATTCGTCCAAGATGCCGGAGCAACTTATCGCTGGCGCCATCCATTTCACCTGCTAGTACGTAGAGGGAACCGTACTTTTTGTTTACTGCTGTGGGAGGTTGGAGGTATACGGATGTCACTGTGGTCCTGGGACTTACTGTTAAATAGACTGTCTGTCTATTTCTTTGTTGCTACTGCAGGATGGGACGCTCTTCCGGTCCCTCTGCACTTCTTCTCTTTCTACCCACTTCCCACCTTTTCGGCCTGCTCCGGGCACACTGTTCTCCCCTCCCCCCTCCCTCTCCCTTTCTCTCCCTCATCAGATACTCCAGTAGAGTCGCTCACCGGAGGATTCCAGAACCTTCACAGGGAATCAGGACAGATGGCTGCAGCACCCCTCGCATGCCCTCCCCAGCAGGTTAGGCCACGCCGACCTACGAGGATTCTCACCTGGAATGTGAAAGGATTGAAAATCCCAGAAAAACGCTCTCAGGTACTGGGTGAGCTGTGGAGGGGGAGGGTGCAGGTGGCGTTTCTTCAGGAGACTCATTTTCAGTCGGGTCGGACCCAGAAGCTGACCAACTATAGGTTCCCTCACGCTTATCACGCCTCATCACCCGATTCTAGATCCAGGGGGGTGAGCACGGTTATCAATAGGGCAGCTTTATGGGCTTTATGCTCAGCACTAGAAGACACGGAGGGCCGGTACTTATTTGTCAAGGGAGACCTGGAGGGGTCCAGAGTCACATTGGCGAACATATACGCCCCGAACACTAATCAGATTGCGTTCATGGAACACTGCCTTTCGGAATTGTCTACGTTCATGGAAGGTACCCTCATTTTGGGGGGAGATCTCAATGTGGCTCTGGAACCACTCTTAGATGTCTCCCGAGACACGTCACATTTGTCCTATACATTCCTTAGGAAATTTAAACGGCTGCTACAAACCGAACAGCTGCTAGATGTGTGGCGAGTGCTCCATGGTCACGAAAGAGATTACACGTTCTTTTCCACGCCCCACCAGTCATACTCGCGCTTGGATTACTTTCTGCTGCGACAGTCTGACTTGCATAGAGTGGCGGCTGTCTTGATAGAGATCTGCACAATTTCAGATCACTCCCCAGTGGCCATGGAGATCCGATTAGGTGAGGAGACTTCGCGGACTTGGCAGTGGCGGCTTAACGAGTCCATACTACAAGATGAGGAGGCTCGGGGAGCTCTAGAGCGGGAATTACGTAGTTACTTTGCAACTAATCAGGCCTCCACAGCTAGGCCTCTCTCGGTGTTGGAAGCGCACAAATGTGTGATCAGGGGCCTTTTGATATATAAGGGGTCTAGGCTCAAGAAGATACGGTCGCACCTGGTTCTACTGGACAACATTCACTACATCTCCTTAATATGCAACCCTACTAGCGGGGGTGTGATGATCAAGACGGGGTCACTTCAAGCTGACATTCGACCTAGCCGGGGTGGAGCTGCGAGCTTACATGAGTATACTGGCATATTACACTACCAAGGCTTACGAGGTACACGAATGAGTCACGTGCCAGTCCTGTCAGGAACCTCGGTAGGCTCGATGGAACTTGTCTGTGCCCCCCTTCCCCACCCCCACCTACCCGTTCTACCATTCCTACACCTCCTCCCCTCTTCCCTCACCCTGTCTTTTCTTATCTCATTCTCATTCTTTTATGCTTAACCTCATATAGGGACGTACTAAGGGCCTAGTGCTCACAGAGCTGCATATGGTGTGCAGGGACAGACCCTGCTAGTTAACGATGACAGGCCGTGAGATTACAACGGCTAAATATTGACTCTCCTGCTAGCCGTATACCTCTTGCAGATGCTGCCGAAATGCCCTATGTATGTTTTGTACGATTCCTATCTGTATTGTTTATACTCATTGTCTTTATTCAACTTGAAAAATTATAAATAAAGAATTTATTTTAAAAAAAAGAGCTGAGGGGTGTATTGTAGGAGGGCTGAAGGGTTTATGATACTTCAGCTGACACTCCTTTGTTGCCAAGTATTTGAACTATATTCATGTTTCCAGATAGTAGGGTTTTACAATCAAACAACCAACATATTATTGAACAGAATTAAATAACAATTTAATAAAGACAAAACAGGACATAGGTTAAATGCATACATTGCTTAGGAGGTTTATTGTGTCCCGTCTGCATTCTGTACATTATAGCACAGGCATGTTTGGTATTGAACTGATTTGTATTCTCTTATGCATCCATGCAAATACCTGTTATTAATGTAGTACCATCATAGCATTAATTATGTAAATTATGTTAAAATGTATATCTAGACAGCTCATTTGTATAGATCACTATCACCAGTCTGAGAGATATGTAGTACTCCAGACTTATTAGGATAGGCTGTATTTATGGCAGGGTTTATTAAAAGGCTGGTCTTGTAATGTTTTATTGGAACTTATGATGTTTGCTTTATGTCTCAGGCTGAGCTGTGTTCTAGTGTGGGGGTGTTCAATCTGGCCTGTGACTTCCACCTTCTCTCCACACACTTTGGGGTCATCAGACCTCATTATCTTCATGCTGTGGATTTTGCTGCTTGCTTCAAGTTTACCTTCAATAAAAAAAAGCTTAGTTTACAAACATGTTAAAAAGATTTAATATGTATTTGTAAAATATTGGTTAGAGAGTATATTGAAGTGCTGGACAATGTTGGGTAAGACACCTTCCTTATATGTATTTTATCTGTTTATTTACTTGTTTGCCAGAATAGCTGCAGAACTGATCTGTTGCCTGTGCTTCCAGAGGCTTGTAGTTGTTCCTCTTTGCTGCTGTGGTTCTACAAGCATGTGGTAAGCTAGAAGCTATTGGTGTCACTGGCTTCATCTCATGGTTAATATACCTTGCCTCTTTGCCACTTCCTGCTCAGCCTCCCTATCTCTCTTCTTATTTAACACCTGTTCACACTAGCTCCCTTTGCCTGACCAACTTTCCTGTTGATACCTGTGTCTACACCCTCAGGAGCTCTGGAGAAGATTGGCTGGTGCTTAGACCCCACACCCTAGGGAATTCAGCGTCACCAATTCACACAAAAACTGTCCGGGATTTTCCCCAGCCTGTAGTTAAGCTTTAAAGGAGAACTATGGGGTTCTATCTTTTTTTTTATGAATGCATTCCTTAGGCTAAATAAGTAAATAATGTAATTTACTGTAATTAGCCAAAATGCACAGTAAGGCTGTAAAACCTTATTTTAGGTGGTAGGCGGGGCTAAGCGCCGCAATGAGAAGACATCCCAACGTATCTGACGGGATCCTCCCCACTGATGATTGACAGTGATTCTTGAGAGCTGCTGCGCGCCCACGAATATATGGACATGCGCAGCAGCTCTCTCCTTACCTGCACGTCCCCGTGTGCCAGCTCCTTCCCCCCCCCCTCTCTCTCTCTCCCTGCTGACACTGACATACTAAAATGATCGTGGATCGCTGATGACAGAGGGGAAGGAGCTCTCTCTCTCTCTTCAGCATTTACTACAAATCGGAAAGTCCATATATGGTAAATGGTGTCACTGGGGATCCCTGCAGACTGGCAAGCATCCGATCTGCAGGGATCTCCAGTGACATCATTTACCATATATGGACTTTCCCATTTGTAGTAAATGCTGAAGAGAGAGAGAGGGCTCCTTCCCCTCTGTCATCAGCGATCCACGATCTTTTTAGTATGTCAGTGTCACACAGGGCAGGGAGAGAGAGAGAGGGGGGAAGGAGCCCGGCTGGCACACGGGGACGTGCAGGTAAGGAGAGAGCTGCTGCGCATGTCCATATATTCGTGGACGCGCAGCAGCTCTCAAGAATCACTGTCAGTCACCGTGAGGAAGATCAGTGGGGAGGATCCCGTCAGATACGTCGGGATGTCTTCTCATTGCGGCGCTTAGCCCCGCCCACCACCTAAAATAAGGTTTTATAGACTTACTGTGCATTTCGGCTAATTACATTATTTACTTATTTAGCCTAAGGAATGCATTCATTAAAAAAAAGATAGAACCCCATAGTTCTCCTTTAATATAAAGGTGCGCTTGTCTTATGTCATATGCAGGACAGGATGGCATGGTTTTTGTTGTGTTTTACGATATGATTGCTTGATGTGGGGCATTCCCATTCATAAATCAGGCAAATGGACTCAATTGAGACTAGTGTCACAGGTAGGCTTCTGATTCCTCTGCAGACACAAACTAATGAAGAGAAGCATTTTCTGCCTAGTGCATCAAAAAGTAGAAGCAGTAAAGCAGTATATTCCAGTGTGTTTTGTTTCAAATTATGTTTAAATACAAAAAGAAAAGAAAAAAAACTGCTTGTTAGATTGTCCAAAGCAAATGGAAAACCAAAATGTGGGGCACTGAGAGAGACAATAATTTATACTGGTCTAAGAATGTTACTAGGTTTTGATTAATTACATTTGAATATGTCCCTTTATTTTGCTTCTTACTATAGATCACATGTATATCTTATTTTCTAGACTGTTGTTGGTATGAATTAGGCTGTCTGTGTTTGTCGTAAAACCTATTATTGAACTTTTTCAAGCCAAAATCTGTCTTTTTGATTTCTCACACCTCTTCTTAAAAGTGTCCCAGATGTCAGAAAAACAATTTGGTCCTTGTGTTTTTCACATGAATCATCTCATTTTGCAATACCAAGGCTTGAAAGGCCAAATGTTACCATGGGAACCTCATTATTCATGACCTGTGAAAATCTTCATCTAATATGCATTCAAGTGGGAGCTTAAGCTCTTAACACAGTAGGCATTAAAAGAATATGCTTTGCAATGAGTGAAATGAATCTTCAAACCCAAATTAATAATACTGGTAGTAGCATAGTATAATACTATTATATTAAATAATTAGTGAAGTCTCTAGGCTAAACAAAACATGAAACACTAATAGAATAATTCAGAAATACATTTTAAATATTCTTCCTTTATACTTCCTTCACATTTAAAGCCATATCTACAGGCTTATACTTGTGTTACTTTTTATTAGAAAATGTACCGAAGTACGATGTTGTTACCTGGTTTAAGGAGCACAAATTATAGAAAAATATGGTTTGCATTTTAATTCAGTTAGGGCAATTTGACCTCTAACTCCTTATGAATTTCAGCAACTGGAGAAAACTTAGCACAGAAAAGAAAATATTGTAATTAAGTCTTATTTCTATAGATCAGTAACTTGTAGTTAACTATGAAAGTCCTGCAAGGACAGATATAAATATGACAGGAGAATCCTCTCCTCTTAAAAACATTCACTCGAGATGGAACAGAGTGGGAGCAGTCATGCATTAAATTACTAATAAATTAAATATAAATTAAGGGTTGAACTTGATGGACTTTTTTTCAACCTCAATTACTATGCAAGTATGTAAATATCTGATTCATAATTAAAGAGTACCCCGGCATATTTAAGCCAACAATACCTTTGACATCAAACAAAACATATGTTGTTGGGAAGAATACATAAACAGTATATATATAGATCTATATATATAGATCTATATATAGATCTATATATAGATCTATATACAGATCTATATATAGATCTATATACAGATCTATATATATATATTTATATATATGAAATGTGTGAAGACAACTATAATTCATAAATCTTGCTTTCTTTTCACTCCACAGAATGTAAATGTTTGCAATGAGTGTTTTCTTACCCTTTACAATCAATGCTGGAATTTAATTGGTTACTATTGGAGATAGTGGGCAAATATACAGTACATGGGCACATTTTTATAGCTCAGTCAAACTTCCTAAATTACTCCTAAATCAGAAAGATGAGCAGAACTTATTTGGTTCAATTGGAAGGGCATCAAACTTGTCTTAAGTCCTAGAAATTGCAAACTTTTATTCAAACCTCTTTGAAGTCAATAAGGGTGAAGTTTGAAAATCCATTCTGCCTATTTTTAAGGCTAATAGGCAAGAACTTATCAAACAAATGGCATGCAGAAAAGGGCACTGCCATTGGGGAAAGGAGACAAAAAAATACCTGTCAGTGGGGTGAGGGTCCTTTTTTATTTATTTCTTACAGGTATTTATATAGCACAGACAATTTATGTAACGCTTTACATAGTTGCACATTCACATCAGTCCCTGCCCTCAAGGAGCTTACAATCTAAGATCCCTATCTCACATGCATATGAGGGCCAATTTAGACTGGAGCCAATTAACCTTCCAGCATGTCTTTGGAGTGTGGGAGGAAACTGGAGTACCCAGAGGAAACCCATGCAAGAACAGGGAGAACATGCAAACTCCTTGCAGATAGTGTCCTGACCGGCATTTGAACCTTAGTGCTGCAAGGCAGAAGTGCTAACCACTAGGGATGTCCCGATACCATTAATTCAAGACTAAGTACAAGTACTTTCCCTCGGGTACTTGCCAATACCATCTACTGATACTTCTTCTTAAAAGGACATGTGACATTTTTTTCTAAAATGATACAGAATAATGATTTTAGGGCAGTGTCTTTATAATTCTGAACAAAATAAACTAAACCAATAAGTGTCACGCTAAAGAAATATATATTGCTCTAAAGTATACTCAATATATAAATTATGTGGTGCAATACCAAGTGTACAACCAGTGTATGCATGTACAGTAACTTCTTTAAAGTAACAAACAATGAAATAATCTGAACAATTTAAGTCAGCACAATTCGGTCTTAATCTGAAACGGGCCCATAATTAGCTAATGAGGGAGATGTAAAGTAACTCATTCATTGTAACTCACATATAAACAGGTGTGCCAGCGTTGTGCAGGGAGTTCCAAGGCCAATCTCTATGGCTGGCTTGTGGGAGGCGACACTGTGAGGTCCCAGCAGGGTTCCGACTCCGAGCCCAATCTCCATGGCTGGCTTGTGGGAGGCAGCACTGTGAGGTCCCCAGCAAGCTGCCCGGCAGGCTGTCCAGAGGTCCTCATAAAGCGTGGGACCTGTGGGCAGCCCAAAGCTATAAAAAAAATTTTAAGTACAAGCTAAAGCCCTCAATTTCAAATAAATTTCTTTGAAATGCTAATAAAATGTCACAACAAAGTGCACAACAACACTTCAAAACCACAACCCCACATTCCACAGAAGAAGCAGTTGTTATGCTGGAATAAGAATTACAGTACCATATTTCAGACACAATAGCCAGACATATAGTACAGTGACAGCTTGATTAGACTGCAATGTAACAGGGAGAATTGAGGCAGTTTTTATCATAAAAACAAGATTATAGTGTACTATTTCAGAGGCAACAGCCAGAAATATTGTATAGACTGACTCCACATGTTGTAAACAATTTCAATAGGGTGCAATTGAAGAGGTAAAGACAAGGCAGGATTTATCATGGAATACCATTTAGAGCACATGTGTCAAACACAAGGCCTGCAGGTTGAATCCGGCCCAAAAGGCCATTTTATGTGGCCCTCCCACCTCTCCTACAGCTGTAGCTTTCCCCTCCTCTCCGC
Organism: Nanorana parkeri; assembly: GCF_000935625.1. Classification (NCBI taxonomy): domain Eukaryota; kingdom Metazoa; phylum Chordata; class Amphibia; order Anura; family Dicroglossidae; genus Nanorana; species Nanorana parkeri. The sequence goes on along the minus strand of NW_017307426.1, from coordinate 272,914 downwards.
CCCCCCCCCTTGTCTCAGCAGCAGTGAGGACAGAACTCCTCCTACAGATCCTGTGCCTCTCTGTGCAGCCAAAGCAGCCCCTCATCTACGCCTCCTCTGGTCTCAGCATTCAGCAGACTCTGGCAGTTGACTCAAGTCTTCCTCTGGTCCTCCCCCAGACCCTGCACTTTCTGCTTCCTAGCTCCTCCCCCAGCTTCTTACACCAGCATCAGCACAAGGTAAGGGTGGTGCACTGTGATGTAAGGGAGGGTGGGGGACTTTTGACTTCTGATAGTGGGGGGGGCTCTTGACATCTGATGTAAGAGTGGGTAGGGTGCTTTGGACATGTGCTTATGATTTTTTGTAGAATATTTCTTAATTATTTTCTAATGTATTGTAATGTGCAAAGAGTGGTACACAATAATATGTAACTTGCAATGCAGTTCAAAGTAATGTAGCACAATACAGCACAGTGAATACAGGGGTATACAATATACGCTATGTAGCCCACCACAGTGCAATTTACTGTTATGTAGCACAATTCTTTTGTAAATGTTTGGGTAATCAAACACAGGTTCAGTTATTTAAAGTGTATGTAAGCCCTAACAATAAACATATCTTATTTGCTCCCTTTTGATCTGTTAAATACATCACTGGTAGCATTTTGTCTGATAAGTGCAAAAAATGCTGGCTGATCATACCAGAAACCCAGTGAGCTTGTAACTTCCTGCAATGACCTGACAAAACAACACAATTAAATCCCAAGAAGAGCTATTAGCCCTGCCTAGTTCGCTTCTGTGGACTATGGAACATCTCTCCCTGTGTTATGGACATGAGGAGGTGGGGGAGGTGTTCTGCAATTCAAATCAGGAGAGCGAAGCCCATGTATGGCAATTCTGTCACTCCATAGATAAATTACAAGTGAGCATTGTCACCCTATGGCAGAAAGTGTGTTACTGGCAGGATCACCAAGTGGAAGTAAAGGGGGGAAAAAGCCTGGAAAAAGAAACCTAATGCAACTATCACATCTATGGACAGGAACATTTCAATATATTGATAGAATTTAAAAACAAATCCAAGTGTTTTTGTAGGTCTTTTGAATTACCTTCAATCTTTTAAAAAAAACTAAATATCCCTTATTTATTTTTTTAATTATTTATTTAACACATACAAAACGGAAAATCACCGCAAGGTTACAAGAAGCATAGGAAACACTACACTAAAAAGAGGAACGAAGGCATCAAGAGCTGAACAGTATGTTCATAGCACAATCCAATAGATCGGGAGAATCCGCTTTCCAAGACACTTTTATATTAACAGAACCAGGGGGAAAGACACTCAAAGATAGAAGGGAAGAAAAGCAACAAAGTTGCCACAGAAACAGAGAAGAAAGCAAAAAACTAAACTAGAGGAGAAACAAGAGAAAAGAAATAGTGAGAAAGAGTAGAAAAAGAAGCAGCAGAAAAGAAGGGGAGAGTCAGGCAGGTTTGTCAGACCCCCACCCTCATCAAAGTAAAAGACCCAAACAGCTTAGTGTTGTATGGCTTGGGAAGAGTTATAGTCATTGCAATAGAATTAAGTCTTACTCCATCGGTCCTCCTGATGGTTAAGGACAGCAGCCAGTTGCTCCATTCATTCAACCTCGCAGATTTTAGAGAACCACAGCACAAGCGATGGCCACATTAAGCATATGCAGCAGGAGTGAATGTTTGTATCTCTTCCTGGATAGGTGTGACAGATGGAGCAGGACCAATGCCGGATCATCCCCATAAGTCTATGACAATAGGACTGAACACCTTTTCAAAAGTCTTTTAACTTGTTGCAGGACCAAAACATATACAGAAAAGTGCCCTCAGAGTCCCTGCAATGCCAGCACGTATTGGCTACCTGAGGAGAGGATACATTTTATGAAGGACTGAGGGCACTCGGAACCAACGCGTCAGGGGTTTGTAGTTAGTTTTCTGGATCTTGCTCGATCTGTAATCCCTATATGAAAAATATAAGATATCGGCATGTTGTTCTGTTGACAGTAGGGATGCACAGATACTTTTTGAGTACCAGTACAGATACTTGGCATTTTCATGAGAACTACCAGGGTTGCAGCTGGGACCTGGCTCTGGCACTCCACCACTGTCCTGAAATCATTAGTCTGTATTGTTTTAGAAAAACTGTCACATGACAATAAACAAAAATGTATCAGTACTCGTACTTGTAAGTACTCGGCAAGTAACAGTAATCGTACTTGCAAAACTGGTATCTGTGCATCCCTTTATTTATAGTTATAAAAACAAAATCGTACATTAAAACAGAGATGTACAAATGCCAGGAGCTCCGTGTGCTTCTTACAAATGACAGCTGCCTCCTAATTTTTGAATTTTTCTCTAGTCTAGTCTTGGAGCTCAAAAGTATCGGTACATGTACTCGTACTTGTACCGAGTACTGTACTTGGTATCTGTGCAACCCTAGTTGACAGAGATAGGCCCAATTCCCATTTCCAAGCGAGTAGAAAGAGAGATCCTTTTATTTTTAAAGTGGCATCAAACATGCATATATTGAATATTTATTTAATTTGGTTTTATTAAGAATGCCTGTTTGGGCATTACATTTTGAATCTTTACAAAATTGTTGTATAGCCTTTTTACATATTTTTTTATTAAAACCGAAAGCCAATTGAGTGGTAATTGAATAGGAATAGTTCTGAAATAAGAATTTTAATTGAAAAAACAAAAACAAATAAAAGAATCCTGGATCCGAATAAAAACCTTGATCTGGGCTATATTTTGATAACATTAAAAATAGATTTGTGTGTTGCAAGCAAAAGACACATGGCTTATTTAACTCGCCCACCATTAATAGTCAGTTCCAAATACTAGTATCAAAACGCTAAAATAATACACTCCTTAAAACAGCATAAGCTACAATGTCCAAATTGTGTGCAATTAGCTATTGGTGCACGTAAAAATGTAGCTTACAATAGAAGACCAAAACTTTCAGGGGCATATTTATAGAGCAGTTATTGGTTGATTCAATAATCAATAATATGCTCTGCATTTTTGCTGCTGAATGCCCATTGGAATATTCTGTACTTTTAAATATCTCATTCACTAGCCAGATTTGCCTGTACCTTTGCCTAAAAGTATCTCCACTGCTACTGTTAGTCTATTTATAGATTTACCATTCCTAAAGTGTATTATATATACTACCAATCATGAATTGTATTAAAGATTCACCATTGATAGGATACACTGCATTAAATACTGCTTGCTGATTGCCACATACGGTAGTTTTTATCACCCTACAAAGGAATGCTTTTAGCCTAAGACCCCTGCATGGCATGTGCCAGCATTCATCCACCAAGTACAGGAACATTTTATGGCTTGCAGATTGTGGTGTGTAAATGCTGGCAAATGTTATTCAGTACAGGCACTGTTCTGTTTAAATATGCCCCTAGAATGTCTAATCATTTTTCTTTAAATTACTTTGGTATCTTTTCTTTTATCAGATGTTACAATTTTTTTCCAGTTGTGAAATGTCAAACTTCTCAGCAGCAGTGAGGACAGAACTCCTCCTACAGATCCTGTGCCTCTCTGTGCAGCCAAAGCAGCCCCTCATCTACGCCTCCTCTGGTCTCAGCATTCAGCAGACTCTGGCAGTTGACTCAAGTCTTCCTCTGGTCCTCCCCCAGACCCTGCACTTTCTGCTTCCTAGCTCCTCCCCCAGCTTCTTACACCAGCATCAGCACAAGGTAAGGGTGGTGCACTGTGATGTAAGGGAGGGTGGGGGACTTTTGACTTCTGATAGTGGGGGGGGCTCTTGACATCTGATGTAAGAGTGGGTAGGGTGCTTTGGACATGTGCTTATGATTTTTTGTAGAATATTTCTTAATTATTTTCTAATGTATTGTAATGTGCAAAGAGTGGTACACAATAATATGTAACTTGCAATGCAGTTCAAAGTAATGTAGCACAATACAGCACAGTGAATACAGGGGTATACAATATACGCTATGTAGCCCACCACAGTGCAATTTACTGTTATGTAGCACAATTCTTTTGTAAATGTTTGGGTAATCAAACACAGGTTCAGTTATTTAAAGTGTATGTAAGCCCTAACAATAAACATATCTTATTTGCTCCCTTTTGATCTGTTAAATACATCACTGGTAGCATTTTGTCTGATAAGTGCAAAAAATGCTGGCTGATCATACCAGAAACCCAGTGAGCTTGTAACTTCCTGCAATGACCTGACAAAACAACACAATTAAATCCCAAGAAGAGCTATTAGCCCTGCCTAGTTCGCTTCTGTGGACTATGGAACATCTCTCCCTGTGTTATGGACATGAGGAGGTGGGGGAGGTGTTCTGCAATTCAAATCAGGAGAGCGAAGCCCATGTATGGCAATTCTGTCACTCCATAGATAAATTACAAGTGAGCATTGTCACCCTATGGCAGAAAGTGTGTTACTGGCAGGATCACCAAGTGGAAGTAAAGGGGGGAAAAAGCCTGGAAAAAGAAACCTAATGCAACTATCACATCTATGGACAGGAACATTTCAATATATTGATAGAATTTAAAAACAAATCCAAGTGTTTTTGTAGGTCTTTTGAATTACCTTCAATCTTTTAAAAAAAACTAAATATCCCTTATTTATTTTTTTAATTATTTATTTAACACATACAAAACGGAAAATCACCGCAAGGTTACAAGAAGCATAGGAAACACTACACTAAAAAGAGGAACGAAGGCATCAAGAGCTGAACAGTATGTTCATAGCACAATCCAATAGATCGGGAGAATCCGCTTTCCAAGACACTTTTATATTAACAGAACCAGGGGGAAAGACACTCAAAGATAGAAGGGAAGAAAAGCAACAAAGTTGCCACAGAAACAGAGAAGAAAGCAAAAAACTAAACTAGAGGAGAAACAAGAGAAAAGAAATAGTGAGAAAGAGTAGAAAAAGAAGCAGCAGAAAAGAAGGGGAGAGTCAGGCAGGTTTGTCAGACCCCCACCCTCATCAAAGTAAAAGACCCAAACAGCTTAGTGTTGTATGGCTTGGGAAGAGTTATAGTCATTGCAATAGAATTAAGTCTTACTCCATCGGTCCTCCTGATGGTTAAGGACAGCAGCCAGTTGCTCCATTCATTCAACCTCGCAGATTTTAGAGAACCACAGCACAAGCGATGGCCACATTAAGCATATGCAGCAGGAGTGAATGTTTGTATCTCTTCCTGGATAGGTGTGACAGATGGAGCAGGACCAATGCCGGATCATCCCCATAAGTCTATGACAATAGGACTGAACACCTTTTCAAAAGTCTTTTAACTTGTTGCAGGACCAAAACATATACAGAAACGAGCCCTCAGAGTCCCTGCAATGCCAGCACGTATTGGCTACCTGAGGAGAGGATACATTTTATGAAGGACTGAGGGCACTCGGAACCAACGCGTCAGGGGTTTGTAGTTAGTTTTCTGGATCTTGCTCGATCTGTAATCCCTATATGAAAAATATAAGATATCGGCATGTTGTTCTGTTGACAGTAGGGATGCACAGATACTTTTTGAGTACCAGTACAGATACTTGGCATTTTCATGAGAACTACCAGGGTTGCAGCTGGGACCTGGCTCTGGCACTCCACCACTGTCCTGAAATCATTAGTCTGTATTGTTTTAGAAAAACTGTCACATGACAATAAACAAAAATGTATCAGTACTCGTACTTGTAAGTACTCGGCAAGTAACAGTAATCGTACTTGCAAAACTGGTATCTGTGCATCCCTTTATTTATAGTTATAAAAACAAAATCGTACATTAAAACAGAGATGTACAAATGCCAGGAGCTCCGTGTGCTTCTTACAAATGACAGCTGCCTCCTAATTTTTGAATTTTTCTCTAGTCTAGTCTTGGAGCTCAAAAGTATCGGTACATGTACTCGTACTTGTACCGAGTACTGTACTTGGTATCTGTGCAACCCTAGTTGACAGAGATAGGCCCAATTCCCATTTCCAAGCGAGTAGAAAGAGAGATCCTTTTATTTTTAAAGTGGCATCAAACATGCATATATTGAATATTTATTTAATTTGGTTTTATTAAGAATGCCTGTTTGGGCATTACATTTTGAATCTTTACAAAATTGTTGTATAGCCTTTTTACATATTTTTTTATTAAAACCGAAAGCCAATTGAGTGGTAATTGAATAGGAATAGTTCTGAAATAAGAATTTTAATTGAAAAAACAAAAACAAATAAAAGAATCCTGGATCCGAATAAAAACCTTGATCTGGGCTATATTTTGATAACATTAAAAATAGATTTGTGTGTTGCAAGCAAAAGACACATGGCTTATTTAACTCGCCCACCATTAATAGTCAGTTCCAAATACTAGTATCAAAACGCTAAAATAATACACTCCTTAAAACAGCATAAGCTACAATGTCCAAATTGTGTGCAATTAGCTATTGGTGCACGTAAAAATGTAGCTTACAATAGAAGACCAAAACTTTCAGGGGCATATTTATAGAGCAGTTATTGGTTGATTCAATAATCAATAATATGCTCTGCATTTTTGCTGCTGAATGCCCATTGGAATATTCTGTACTTTTAAATATCTCATTCACTAGCCAGATTTGCCTGTACCTTTGCCTAAAAGTATCTCCACTGCTACTGTTAGTCTATTTATAGATTTACCATTCCTAAAGTGTATTATATATACTACCAATCATGAATTGTATTAAAGATTCACCATTGATAGGATACACTGCATTAAATACTGCTTGCTGATTGCCACATACGGTAGTTTTTATCACCCTACAAAGGAATGCTTTTAGCCTAAGACCCCTGCATGGCATGTGCCAGCATTCATCCACCAAGTACAGGAACATTTTATGGCTTGCAGATTGTGGTGTGTAAATGCTGGCAAATGTTATTCAGTACAGGCACTGTTCTGTTTAAATATGCCCCTAGAATGTCTAATCATTTTTCTTTAAATTACTTTGGTATCTTTTCTTTTATCAGATGTTACAATTTTTTTCCAGTTGTGAAATGTCAAACTGCATAGTATCAGATTAACTCTACGCTTAGTTTTCACTTTTTATTCATGTAAATCTTATTTAGTATATACCGTATATACTCGAGTATAAGCCGTCCCGAATATAAGCCGAGGTACCTAATTTTACCACAAAAAACTGGGAAAAAGTATTGACTCGAGTATAAGCCGAGGGTGGGAAATGAGGCAGCTACTGGTAAATGTACAAAATGAAGATAGATACAAATAAAATTACATGAATATTTATTTCAAAGAAAAACAATAACCTAGCTCTGTAAGTGGAAAAGGGGGTACAGGGCTACATATCATGTACTATGGATCATTTAACCCATTCATATTAGCAGAGGATAATTGTAAATCTATTGTTCAGTGCATTCTATATGTAGTATATAGTACATGTACATATAGAGTGCCTGCAACAATACATTTACAATGATCCTCTGCTAACATGAATGGGTTAAATGATCC
>NW_017307426.1:249342-264465 GCF_000935625.1 Nanorana parkeri | reverse complement strand
GGCCACCTAAATTAGGACCCGGAGACTGCCAGATGACCCCGCTCGGAGCACCGCCCACCGGAGCAGCAGCGACGCTCGGCGAGGTAAGTAAGAAGAAACCTGACCAGCTCGAGACGCTGACTCGAGTATAAGCCGAGGGGGGCACTTTTCAGCTCAAAAAATGGGCTGAAAAACTCGGCTTATACTCGAGTATATACGGTATTATAAAAAGTTTGTTTTTAACCAGAATATGCAAAAAAATGTTACCAATTTTCCTGCAACATTCTTAATAGAAACCTATGTTAGCAACTTAAAGTCCCAGTGTATAATATGTGTAGTTTATTACGCTTGGGGTCACTGTATAATATGTGTAGTTTATTAAGCTTGGGGTCAAAGGTCATTATATTAAAGCGCTTATTTACTGCTATACTGGTTATTATTAAAAAAAGTTAAAATATCAGTAACAAATGTAATTTACCATATTAAACCAATTTTTAAAAAATGTGACTGATTTATAAAACTGGACGTGGAACTATTGCCCATAGCATCCGATCAGATTTAAAATGTTATTTTCCACCTGCAAGTTAAATAATGACCACTAAAGCCTGATCGTCTGCTTTGAGCAGAAATCCTTTTTTATTTTGCTCCAATTTTCATAAATCATTCTTGGTGTCTATGTAAATATCTTGTGGTAAGGTGAAATAATGTGTTTCACACAGTCATAGATAAAAGAAAAAATGATTTGTCTACCATGTAATGTAAATGGCTCAGACAATAAGGCTAGAGATTATTTTCCTTTTCACCCCTTAATAAAAATATGATTGCTCAGCGCACTTTGCTGTGTTGTTTAATGTTTGTTTGTGAACACCAGAGAGCAATGAATGTTCTACATTCTTCTTTTTATTGCAAAAGCTGGTTTGGAACACCTGATGCTATGCTGAATACAGGAATGTTGTTGCCATTGTCAATTTATCAGCATCCTTTTTATGGCTTGGAAATCTATCATTAATTTCTCGAAGGAGCTACTGCATCTAGATATTGAAGGCTGTAATCCTCTGTTTAAGCATCATATGTTCCTTACAGTACACTTCTGATCACCTTATCTTCAGTTTATTACTTTCAACAGTTCCCTTCCCACAAAGAGATTTTTCCTGCACATATTATTAGCTTTCAGTGGCAAAGGGGAAAAACAACACTCCACTGTCTCTTTTGAACTCACAGCCTTAGTCATCGAAGAGACAGGTATATAGTCTCAAGATCTCAAAGCCTACCACACATGTTGTTTACTGAAGGCTTTGAAGTGTAGACCTTATTAATGTTGGTTATTTGTTTAGATGAAGCACTGAGTTGTTAAAGAATGCTGAATTAGGATTTACTTGCTTATAAGGACATTACATCTGTGTATACAGGATTACAGCATCAAACAGGTAAAAGCATATATCATAGATAAACATGCATATAGAAAAACTAGCATAAACTATCTTTGCACTGCAGCACCATCGAGTGCTCAAAAGACATACGGGTATATTCACTAAGCTGCCGAGGGCAACAACCGACCCCAAGTGAAGTGAGCCGAACACTGTGCGACTATTCACTTCAGGCTGGTACGGCTGATTTCAGCCGTACATCGGCTTGCTTCACATGGCTTCGGGTCAGCCAACCATGCTCAGCATGTTCGGCCAACCCGAAGTGCAGAAGGAGTTCGACTCAGCCGATCCAACATCTGGATCGGCTGAGCCGAACCTCCGGCAGGCTACTCACTGCTGTTCGGTCTATTCTTATAGATGCCGAACAGCAGTGAGTGAGTAGCCGAGTGCCGCTGATCGGCATTCGGCTCGGCTGTTCTGCTCGGTCCTTCAGAGGGACTGAGCAGAACAGAAAATAGTTTTAAAAAAGTAAATAGAAAATGATTGTGCGGAGCTAGCAGTGACAGCTAGCTCCGCCCAATAGTATCCTATTGTCCGGCGGCTCTGCTGCCGTAAAAAAAAACCTCTCCCGGGCGCTCTGGGAGCCTCCCGCTCCCGGCCGCCCAGGAGAGAAACACTGATTTTTTTTTCTTTATTCTGACACGGAGCGATGTCAGAATAGAAGAAGAAAAAATTCCCATTGGAATGCATTGCTACATTCCTATTGGCTATTTCAATTTGCAATAGCCAATAGTAAACTAGCATTGTACCTGCCCTCTGCTGCAGTTCTCCATCAGGTCCATCAGCAGAGGGCGGGTACAATGCTAGTTTACTATTGGCTATTGCAAATTGAAATAGTCAATAGGAATGTAGCAATGCATTTCAATAGGATTTTTTTTTTTTTTCTATTCTGACATCGCTCCGTGTCAGAATAAAGAAGAAAAAAAAAGAAACAGCAGTGTTTCTCTCCTTGGCGGCCGGGAGCAAGAGACTCCCGGGGCGCCAGGGAGAGTTTGCTGCTTCGAGATCAGTGTCTTGATGAGTTCTTGAGGAATGCTGAATTAGGTACTTGCTTATAAGAATGTTGCATACATGTATATAGAAATATAAATAAAGAAATAAACTAGTTTTGCACTACAGCACCATCGAGTGCTCAAAAGACATAGTTCCATCTCAATATGCTGTTGCATTTCCAACAGTTAAAAGGTTTCACAACTCAGACTTTTTATACTTACTATACCTGTGATCATCATCATGCAAAGTATTATGCAACCTCACATTCGCAGCTCCCAACTGAAAACAAAATTTTACTTAATAATGCTTACCCTCACACTGCAAGGATTAAGTGCTCGTTTGTGTCTAGGTTCAACAATTATACCCACCGAACCTTGAATCTGGCCAGCTGTGACATCGCTCCCTCCAGCCTGTCTCCTCCGCTGCAGCGATGGTATGTCCCTATGTGTCCTCAAGTCCTATACACTGTGTAGAACATGATGACTCGAGGATGCTTAGACCAATGTAGCTGAGGGGTAGACAGGCCCCAGGGACTGTTCTAAGAGCTGGATCAAGTGAGTATAACTTTTTTTAACCTAGACACAAGCCAGAACTTAACCCTTGTAGTGTGGGGGAATCCCCACTGCAGGGGTTAAAAATTATTTCCCCAGAGTTCTGCTTTAACATTAGGACTTAACATTAGAATATTACAAAACTAGCCTATGACACCAGAGAATTTTCGGTATTTGGTCAGCCAAATGCATGTTCCAAGAAATCATTCCACAAACATGCACGCTCAGATTACCTGAGTCTACATGTTATTTTCTATAGAAGAAGGCAGGAGGGTGCCCATACAGAAACTCAGTCTTACCTCAGGGAAAGCCATTCCAGTCTAATAAAAAATACACTCTGACAAATAGAGAATGTATCAAAAAATTATCAAGTATACAATCTGGTAAAAAAAACTATCTAGATCTGGGGAGAATCATCGTCATATGCAAATAGTTTTCTTTTCCTATTTTTAGTTCACATGTTTTCATTGTAAATAAGATACTAAATGGAAGCACATACATACTTTACAATACAAAATACATAAAATAGCAATTTTCACAGGAGGTAATCAACACACTACAGCATTTAAAGCAGAACTTTGTCACAGTTAAAGATATACTTTATGTGTGTGTGTGTATATATATATATATATATATATATATATATATATATATACAGTACTGTGCAAAATGAAAAATGCTGTAAAGTGAGAAATGTAAGTGTTAATAGTTATTTTTAAACATTGTTTTAAACAAAATGGAACAAAAATTAACAGGAGAGAAATAGAAATCAGATCAATATTTGGTGTGATCACACTTTGCCTTCAAAACAGCAATTGTTCTAGGTACACTTGCACAGTTTTTGAAGGAACTCGGCAGGTAGGTTGTTAGATGTCTTGGAGAACTAACCACAGATCTTCTATGGATGTAGGCTGCCTCAAAGCCTTATGTCTCCTCATGTAATCACAGACAGACTTGATGATGTTGAGATCAGGGCACAGTGGGTGCCAAATCATCACTTCCAGGACTCCTTGTTCTTCTTTAGACTAAATATAGTTCTTAGTGACATTGGCTGTATGTTTGGGGTTGTTGTCCCGCTGGAGAATACATTTGGGGGCAATCACAAGCCTCCCTGATGGTATGGCATGATGGATAAGTATTTGCTTGTATTTCTCAGCATTGAGGACACCAAGGATCCTGACCAAATCTCCAAATACACTGGCAGAAATGCAGCCCCAGACTTGAAGGAACCTCCACCATGCTTCACTGCTGCCTGCAGGCACTCATTATTGTACTGCTCTCCAGCCCTTCGGCGAACAAACTGCCTCCTGCTACAGCCAAATAGTTGCAATTTTGACTCGTCAGTCCAGAGCACCTGCTGCCATTTTTCTGTGGCCTTGTGGCCAAAAAGTCATACCTCCGATGTGGAAACAAGGCTAAGCGACTCAACTATGCACAAAAACATCGAAACTGGGGTGCAGAAAATGGTACTGGAGTCAAAATTGTAATTATTTGTTTGTTTAGTTTTATTTTGTAATTATTTGTACTTGTGGATGAAAAGCGCGGCAAAGATAATTGCAGATTTTAAGTTAGTTTTCATTGCCAAAATCCACACCAAGAACTACAAATACTGGTGCCAACATCAACAAATTGTTATAATGGGTTATGAAAATTCTATTCAACTGCTTTTTTTTAAAGTGTTAAATATACCCTGACATAAAACTTATTTAGTTTATCATTTCTTTAATCATTCATGTTTTTAATATTATGTTATAGTTTATTATTATTGCTGTTTTATATATATTATATTATGGTTAATCTTGTCATTAAAAAACTGGAATGTTAAGTGAAACATATTTGGTACAAACATCATAAATATATTCATAGCTCATATTATGGCATTAATAAATAAAAAGGACACCAAGAAAAAAAGTAAAATTATTCTAGTCTAGATTGAATATCACTCTGTATGTATTAAGCTGCCTAATGATCATTAAAGGTCTACTCCAAATACTAAATATTTCAAGTGTCTGCATAATTTTAAAATTGTTCTTGATGTAGAAGCTGGACCAAACTAATTATTTTTACATCAAAGAATTTTTGGAAACATATTCATTAGACATTTATTTCTATCCTCTAATTATAAATTAATTCCTGGTTCATCTAGCATAATTATTCATTGTAATTGGTTGCTAATGACTGTGCTTATTTTCAGTTATTTTTTTCTGCAGGTACCTTGGAGAAAATATTCATAACAAATACATTTTCCAAAGTCGTACAACTGAAGGACCTTTGTGTGGAAGTTACATGATAACATTTGTACTTAGAATGTTTTAAAAAAAATGAATTAAACTAGTCACCAGTTTTCAAATAAAACTGTGTATTTACATTAAACTAACACTTAACGTTTGTGACAAGAAAAAAAGAAAACATAAGGCTAGAAGTATTGAATCTGGCCTGAAGTGGTACTTGCTTGACAACCTAAAGAGTCATATCTGAAAAAGCCTTCAGTACACCTTGGGGGCTGTCACCCTCAAACATGGAAAATAATGCACAGGTAATGTGGAATTATTAGCTTGTCAAAATCAGTCCTAGATATGTGACTGTGACAAACCCACAATGGATACAGCTGGTGTTTTCTTCTTCATTGTTGTCTCCTTACATGCCCAATGTAAAGAAATATAGAGGTTTATTTACTAAAGGAGTTGAGAATATTTAGTACAAAAAAAGGAGTACAGATTCACTGCAATTATCCAATCATGTGAAAAACAAATTCCTGTTGTTTTTGTTTTCTGCTTTTGTTTTTTGTTTTTTAATGGAATATTATCAACTTCTTTAAGCCACATCATCATTTTTAAATCCTTCAGTTAAACACAATTTTCCACTTTAAAACTTGAATTTCAATGTCTTTTTAGTAGTGTTGTGTTTAATGTCGAATTCAACTGAGAGCTACTTTTCCAAGACAAAAAAAATCCTTAGCATGACCCCTTTTAAAAGAGGAGTGGCCTCCTTCTAAAAATTGTTTGCTGCCTGGCTCTATCTGTGACCTTGGACATGCATGTCACATATACGTGTTGGACAGTGTCAGAATTCCTGATTCCTACACTGGTTTCAGATATGAGGAAGCATTGAAGCCAATGCATCAGTATGACAACCAGACAGTAAGCATTTTAGAAGGATCAATAGAAGCTATAGAAGCAATAATAGCCTCTATGATACTCTAATGACAGGTTGCCTTTAATTACAACAGATGTTCATACAAGCAGGACTAGTTTGCTAAAAAGCAACTTCAACTTTTCAGTTAATTTAGTAACTACTGGGAAAATAGTTTGATTCATTATTCTTTTGAGATCATTTTTAAAAGCAGAAGCTACACAAGCCTATTAATAAACAAAAGCTTTAGAAAGCCCTTATGAAGAAGCTTATGAAAGAATATATATATATAAATAAACAATGGACAAGTGCAGAAAAAAAATAACATTTTGTTTTATCTAAAGAAAGGGGCTCACTCTTTCTCCTGACACATCTCAATTTGTTTCATTGCCTCAAAATCTATCTTGTCTCCTTGCTGTCTGTGCTTCAGTATTACTGTAATAACAGCAGTTTATTAGTTTGCTTCAAGTGTCTAAGAGTGATTCTCAACAATATCCTTAAGCTGACCAAAGTCTTTCAAGTAATTTTCCCTTTACTTTAAAGTAAACCAGACCTAGCCGAATTTTTTTTTTTTAAGTAACAACAGTGCTAAATTGCAGGGAAATTGCAGTATCTCCAAGTTATCAATGTTAGCCTTTAGATCAATTCCTGTGCCCCTGTGGATCCCTGTTGATCCTCTTTGATCCAAAGCTCAGGCTATACATGGAATCTTGACTACTGAGCAAGCTGCAGTAAAAGTAAAGTAAAGCCCTGCCCTCTCAGTGGACCTTTGACAGCTCAATGATAGGGGCTTAGTTTGATGTTGTCTTCTGGAGATGTCCACACCCCATATACAGATTTGGCCTAGGTTTCAACGGGCTTCATAGGGATACAAAGAAGTTTATGTTTAAGACTAACAGAGGTACTCACAAGCTTCACTAGAGGCCCACACTTTAGAACTGTCATCACCTTAGAAAAATTATAAGTCAGGTCAGGTTCTCTTTAAACCTGGTTGAAATGTAATTGAGAAAAAGTAGCTTGTAAAGTGTGTAAAATTTATATTTATATTTTTGCCAGCAAAGTGATTATAAGCTCGGATCAAAAAATCTGTGGATCACCAGTGATCAACTGAGAGCTAGTTGAAACACAATGTAACAATCCCAAGCTCATCTGCTAATGGAAAGTAGGAAATATCTGATGAAACTTACAAACATTATTATGCATGTTCATACATGAGGAATATAGCCAAAATATTGCTTTTTGTACTCTGAAGGTTTGTGGACAGCAAAGCATGACATCAAGTAATATAAAATACTGTATGTTATCAGTATAGCAGCTGTCTTTTTTTTTTACAATAGAACAAATGGGTTATTTTACTGGTGATGAATGGGTGGATTAGATCTTACTTGTCATTAAATATTACAATGCCTATTGCAAAATGTCTTTACCTGCTGTACTAATAAATAACAGTATGATTTAATAGCATGGTATTTATTGTAATAAAATACACATTTTGCTTTTTAAAGTCCATTTTGTTAGTAAACTGATATATAGCGATGTAAAAAAAAAAATATTATATTTAGAAATGTTAAAATATTTTGTGAAAGGATTAATGTGCACAGGTTGCTTATACAGACTGACACAGCCTTTTTGTAGGTTGATAATAGGTATTGAAAGGAATCTTTACATGCTAAATGACAAGCTGTAGGTATAGATGAGGAAGGTATAGATGAGGTGGGGTCTCTCCTTTAACATACTTCTATGGTGCAGAAGGAACCTCATCTGTTCTTTAAAACACCTTGATTGACTAAGGCACCCACATATTACTCAACAAGTATAACTGTATTTGTATTTTAGAAATGTACCAATCCTTGTTGAGAATTCAGGCATCTAGGAACCCCATGGCTTTTCTTCACAACTCAAGTGATATTTGAGACACATATGCCAAGATAGGATCTCTCAATATATGATAATTACCTGTGGTGATAGCTAGATCAAAAGGTTGGCGGGTTTTTATTGAATTTTGAAGATAGAAAATAAAAATGTGCATTTATTTTCTAGTCATCTGGGATCCACTGGCTATGCAGGTATTAAAAAGATATTTGTATATTATTCTTTTTTTGTTTTGTTTATAAAACTGTAGAGCTAACCCATGTAAGTAAACTATTCTAGTGTGTAATAATTTTTTAAGGAGAAACTCCAGGGCTTTAATCTCCATCCTTGCATCACGGCCTAGTGCTTTGCTGACTAAACAAGTATATTGTTCAAAATATAATATTACTATAGAGCTATGTTTTATCTAAATGAACAAGCTGTAACACCATTTTCTAATGGTGATGTTTAAAGTACAATTAAAGGCTCCTGTATGACAGTCTAATCTAGTACTATGTGATGCACAGGAGTCATAAAGCAAACAACCTTTACCTTCCCCTGTTTGAGCTAAATCCTCCCTCATTTGTGTCTCACATGCCCACCTCTCAGACACTGCAGCTCACAGTGGGAGGGTTTCAGTAAAAAAAAAGGGGAAGTGCTGTTAATCCAAAAATCATTGGCCTAGGTGTTGCCAGGTGCTAGGTGTTGCCAGGCACGACTAGGTGTTGCCAGGTGCTGATTGACAAGCTAAAGGCTTGTGAACCAGCAGTGGCAATTCCAATAGCCACACCCACTGTGACCTTTTATAGATGAGCACCTGGGCATTTACCTTACCAGTAGAGTGTGGTGGCTACCCCTGGGACTATAGATATGTATTTATCTAGTTAGTTAGTTATTGTAATGGGAGGCTATGTTTCTACTTTAAATTTACATCTGCCAGCGATTGCAAAATGAGTGGGCTGTGGGAGGTAGAATTTCTACTCTTTGATGCATGACTTATTCCTCTATTAAAGTAGTATGAAACTCTCAATCTTCTTTTTAATAATAGATCCAGCTCAAACAAATGTACTTTTCCCAGCAAAGTATTTATTTACATTTTTGCCCAAGCACATACATTTCTCATGTTTCTGAACAGCGTGCTCCTACTCTTCCAGTTCCGCTTTCCTTAACTTCTTGTCCAGTACAAGATCACAAGGGACAGAGCAGACTCCAGCACACATCCGTCTACTAGTTTGGAAAAGAGGGGAAGAGGGGGGAGCAGAGAGCAGGAGAGTGGCTTGTCTTGCTGTGCCTGTGTGTTTGTGGAGACACACGCAGCTTACTAGCACACACAAGGGTGGCTCCATAGGACCCTGCAAAGGAGACGTGCCACATCAGCTTTGAAACAGCTATTAAATGCACCTTACCCTTAAAGTGACAATATAGTCAAATCACCCCCCCCCCCTTTCCCCCCATGCTGCTTTAAGAACTTACCTTAAGTGATGCCTCTTGCTCGGAAACATCTTATTCCTTCCTTCCTTCAACAGTCCCTCCAGCGCTGGTGCTGGTCTCTGATCCAGCGCAGACTGCTGTCTCTAACTGTCCCACAAAGTCTTTTCCGGCGTGCACGCTCACGGCAGTGTGCAGTGACCTGCGCATGCGCCCGCACACATCTTCCTGCACGGCAGCTCGAGAAGCTGGATTCTGCAGCCTGGAGTGAACGGAGGAGACAGAGGTAAGTTTTTACCTATTTTGTAACTTAAAAAAAAAAAAAATGTTTTTGCATATATCTACTGCTTGCTAGCAGTAGATATATGTAAAACATTGAAACTTTAATGTCACTTTAAAGGATAACTTCTCTATAAAAAAGGGGGCCAATATGGATACAATATGTAGAGTAACATGATGCCAAACTACAAAAATAAATATGTACAAGAATTATTCTTTCAGTGCTGGCATCCTTCAACACCCCTGATAATGTCATAGGGGCAGGCAGCAAACTGTGAAAGGAAGATTGGAGGGTGGGGGTCTGTGACAGCTGGCCTTTATTTACTATGTGCCATCCTGACACATACAAGGTCCACTTCCCCCATATTTCCCTTGCACGATGCTCCCTGCTTCTTATGAAACTATCAGGAGAGCTAGAGAATATAAACATGCCACTGATTCCTATCAATTGCAAGGTGAATTCTGTTGCGAGCAGGTACACACATTTATTGTTGGACAAGTTGGACAAACATCAACTGTCAACTGCAGCCTTGCACATTTTAACTAAAGTACAGTTGTCTTTTAAGAGGAAATATCACGGTCAAGTCAGTAGGACATTAAGTACCTTACAATGTCACAAGTCCCTTCTGAATTGATAAGCCATATGCTGATGGAAAAACTAGTCACTCTATGCTGAAAATCACACAGATCACTTCTCAGTCGCATAATAAAGATTCAGGCTACATACAGTACTTTACAATCATTGGAAATGGTGGCAATTGTAAGCCAGAATAGTACTTTACAAAATGAAAATATTAATAAAAGAGTTTTCATATGTTATAGATAATAAAATGTAATACATTACATACAGTATAGATAATGTATGCATTATAAGGATACCTGAAGTATAATTCTGACTGGCACAATGTATCTCTGTCTTGGTAATGGGCTTTCCATATAAGCATGTTTCTATAGGATGTCATTGGGGTTGGAAGCAATATAATTAGCTTCCTACAAAGGTCATGTTTAATTGTAATGTTGATGAGTGAATGCTCTACTTTGAACTTGTATTACAAAGCACCTGGACTAGCACACTATTTCAATCTTACAGCCCCATAATAAGGGTAGCAGCTTGATCTAATGAATTCAGGCAGAAATGTGTAAGTTGTCTCCTTAGCACAATGTTTAGTAATTATTGGATTTCCAAGCAGTGTATGTAACCCTTGATTTCACACACAAGGGCTAAAACACATCAATACTCAATCATGTAAACCGACCCTCTATCTTAGAAATAAAGATCAATTCTCACACATTAGCAAGACAAGTGTGTACATCATTTTAAACAGCTCACATTCATTTGGAATTAACGGCAACCAAACCTAGGAACCTTGACATTCCACTGAGATGTGACATTGGCAAGATGACTTGCATTCTTTTACCGGACTACGAAATTAATCCATGGTGGATGATAAAAAATGTAGAGAAAAAACTGCAGCATTGAATAATCAATAGGTATATTTCACTTGTATGTCCTCTGTGTTGGCAAAATTTACGTCAATAAATTATTAAACTGGATATGTATCTAAGGTGTTGCTACTGGAAAGTATCACCATACACATCATCTGATATTAATGCAGCTGCTCGTTTACTGAAAATAGCAACTGCATTATTAACAAATTGTAAATCCAATGAAAACTGTGATCGCTAAATTAAATTGCTAAATGCACAATTAGTGTAACTGTAGAGGTGAACCAAGCTAAAGTGACCCTGTTGCTAAACTTCAGAAGTTAGACCAAGCCCACCCTGTAACAGAAGAAAAGTACTACTTACCTTTCTGACAAGGGGTGAGGTAAATCTTTGCTCTCTTTATAAACTATGACTGGTCCTATCAGATGCATGCAAGGGTCAGATAGTGTGTACTACTCTGTGCACTGTGGTTCTCCCTACCCCCACGTCATTACAGGATACAGTAGTGATATAGGGGTCAGCTGGATAAAACACAGCACGTAGTGGGGGACAACACACCAAGAAGTGTTGGTGTCAGGAAGCCAGTACCAGGCTGCGTGGCCAAAGATCTGCAAAAGTGCTTGCGCATGTGCACAATTTGGCACATAGAATAGTGCACAGCTATGTGCCTCTGAGCAGGTTTGCACGCATCTGTGTGCTTGTTCCTTGGCAGACATGTGCATGCGCTTATTACAAAGTGTGGCACCAAGTGGGCTATATAAGGCAGTGACACCCTAGCCTCCATGCTGAGCGCTCTTAGTTGTTAGCTGCTACCACATTCCTGTATCATGTTTCTGATCCTCTGTTACCAACCTAGCTTGCCTTGACCTTCCAATTGCTGTTCTGAATCCCTTGCACACACATTCTTGACCATGCTTCTGCCTACAGCTCTGTACTTTGCTGCTCGCAAGTTGTCAACCTGGCCTGTCCCTGACTAAGCCTTATCTGCTGCCCTGGTACCTCTCTCCCCCCATTGTTGCTGACCTGGCTTGTCCTGGACCTCCATGCAGTAGACCTGGATTCTTCACTTACTTCCTGCCTAAAAAACATCTGTATTCCTTATATAAGCATCCAGTGACTACACTTTCAACCGGCACTCATGCCACCTTTTGTCCTTGCACACCTGTTACACTCCACAGGAGTCTTGGACTGGAGCAGCAAGAGGAGCCATCCTTGTAATCTCAGGCTCCCATCAAGGTACGTGACAGTTGGATGGCAAAAGCAGCAGTAATTGACGAAGAAAGGAATCATAAAGGAAATAATTAATCTTCTTCTTTTACTGGATGGGTCTAGTCTAATTTTTGCAGAATAGTGACATGGTGGATTTCAAAGAAAACTATTGAGAGAAAACATAAATACAAACTGGTAAAATGTATTTTAGCTTTCCATATGAAATCTTAAAGCACTATATATTCCCAACAGTCACGTAAAGCTGCCTTTTCTGCATACTTGACAATCCCTGGGTATCACCATCTTCTTGCTCTTTGCAATACTGATAGGCATACTTTGATGATTAGGTTCTCTAGTGATACATTAAAACCTGTAATTCCTGTATTCCACACAGATATATGTATACATACCCTGTTTCCCTGAAAATAAGACCTACCCCGAAATTAAGACCTAGTACCATTTTTGGGAATTGCTAAAATATAAGACCTACCCCGAAAATAAAACCTAGTTGTGATCATTCCCAGGGCCGGTGGTGTCATAAGGGGGAACTTGAAGAGCCGCTAGAGAGAATCAGCGGTGCCAACGAAGCCGGCGCTAGAGGAAGCGAGGCTGCAGCGCAGGAAGCAGAGCCGCATAAGCCGATGTTTCCTCTGTAGCGCCGGCTCCTGTCACAGACGGAGTGCACTCTGCCTGTGACAGGAGCCGGCGCTACAGATAGTGAAAGCGTGCTTCGCCATTTTGGATCATTTAATTTGGATTTGCATTAACTTTGGATTGTTAAACATTAAAAAAAAGACCTACCCCGAAAATAAGACCTAGTGTGTTTTTTTGAGCCAAAAACAATATGTCTTATTTTCGGGGAAACACGGTAGGAAGCTACACTCAGCATGTCTGGTAATGCATTATTGTATTTATGCTTCACATATATGAGCAGTTGGGAAATCATGAGAGCTGAGAGCTGAGAGCTTCAGGTATACTGAATGTTTAACATCAATGTGATTTAGAGCACTGCACATGATGACAGAAATGAAGTATGTTGTCAGAAGGAAGTGTGGTAGAAGCAGGTGATTTTTTTTCTTTATATATGATTATAGGTTCCATTTAATGGGAAGTGGGTAGTGGAAGACAATATGATTGTATAGAAGAGTGGTGATGAAGAAATTAGTAATTGTGGTACAATTACAGTAAAGGGGCAGACATATTGATTCTCTATTATTTATTGAATCTATGAAGCCATTTTAAATTAAGTGGGGGAACAGGTTAAAGGATAAATATATTTTTGCACAGTTGTCCTGGAAGGAGCATGGGTAGGTAAACATAAGACTTTGGCAGTGATGCTGGGGTGGTGGTAACTTAAAGAATAACTATGAAGAATATAGTTATCCTTTAATGAAGTGCCTGAACAGACTCAGTTATGTAATAATTCGAATCTTCACTTAAACAAACAGTCAAAATAGTGCAGTTCTCTTGGTTGGAATAGCTGTATATTTAATTATTTACCTGCAGTCTTTTCCTGTGAGGGTGACTCTCTGCTTTGAAAGTCAGCTGGCTGTAAGCACCAAAGAGGCTGTCTTTTCTCTTGCCTAAGATTTGTGCTGATAACATTCTCTTAAGACTGCTACATATTATATTAATAGTAAAGCAATGGAAGCATGCACAAAACTATAAAACAGCTCAGCCTTTTAGTTTATTTATAGATTGAGAATAGTTCAGATACTTATACCTGACCAGTTCAGGGCACTACTGTAGAAACATAAGAGTGGAGATTCAGAATATTACTAATTAGGGATGCACCAATACTGTTTTTTCAGCATCGAGTACTGATATTTTTTTCCGGTAATCGCAGATGCCGAATACTTATACCGGACGTCCCATTAAGGAAGCCAGGCGGCATGGAATGACTCGCCGCCCGGCTTCCCCAATTAGCCAGGAAGCTGTTTCCATGCTCCCTCGTCACTAGGTGACGAGGAAGCATGGAGCTAGCTTTCTGGCAAATCAGGAAGCTGGGGGGGTGGGTAATGACTCGCCGCCTGGCTTCCAGATTGGCCAGCTTTCCGACCAATCAGGAAGCTGGGCAGTGAGTCATCACATGCCGCCCGGCTCCCTGATTGGCCGGGAAGCCGGCTCCTTTCTCCCTCGTTACCAGGTGAAGCGGGAGCATGGAGCCGGCTTAGAAACATTGAGCAGCTCTACCCTCGTCTCCAATCTCGCTGCTTGAACCTCAGTGCTTGGTAAAGCTTCCGCCAGAGCTTTCACTAAGCAATAGGTAAAAAAACGGCACTTGCAAGGGGATCCGTCCATCCAGTACTTTACTTGTTAAAAAGCATAACAGCAGCAAACAAACGCTTACATGTTTCAGCCCCCAAACTGGGCCTTAGTCGTAGCAAGGAAACATCAGAATGACATACCTTAGGATACCCTAGTTCAGGGCTCAAAATTTCCACTTGCCTGCTCGCATTTGGTGAGTAAAAATAAAGTGAGGTCGAGTGGAAATTTGGGTCTCCAAGTACCGGTCCGCAGGCCAAATCCGGCCCGCGAGCCGGTACTATGTTGCCCGCAGCCAGCTGACATGTCAGGCACACGGACGCAGAACGCGTACCTGACTTGCGGGAGCGGCTCCACGGTCTGCATCTGTGTCGGATGCAGACCGCAGAGTAGCTCCTGTCAGCTCTGGCTTCCTTCGGCCGGAGCTCTGACAGTTCAACTTCTGAGCACCGGCCAAAAGAAAGGATGTATGTGAGGAGGATCGGCCAAAAGAAAGGATGTAAGTGAGCCTCCTCCATGCAAAGACCAAAGACCTGAACAGGTGAGGGGGCTCAGGGTTGAGT
>NW_017307426.1:231843-249329 GCF_000935625.1 Nanorana parkeri | reverse complement strand
GGGGGTTAATAAGGGGGGAGCGTATTATTTTATGTGTGTGTGTGTGTGTGTGGGGTTAATAAGGGGGAAGTGTATTATTGTATGTGTGAGGTGGGTTAATAAGGGGGAGTGTATTATTTTACAGGTGAAACTCGAATAATTAGAATATCGTGCAAAATTCATTTATTTCACTAATGCAACTTAAAAGGTGAAACTAATATATGAGATAGACTCATTACAATGCAAAGCAAGATAATTCAAGCCGTGATTTGTCATAATTGTGATAATTATGGCTTACAGCTCATAAAAACCCCAAGAACCCCAAATCCACAACCTCAAAAAAGTAGATTATTACATGCAATCAATAAAACAAGGATTGTACATATATCGGACCTCTGAAAAGTACAAGTATGCATACCCTGTTTCCCCGAAAATAAGACCTACCCCGAAAATAAGACCTAGTTATGACCATTCCCAGGGCAGGTGGTGGCAAAAGGGGGAACTTAAAGAGCCACGGGAGAGAATCAGCGGTGCCAATGATGAAGCCAGTGCTAGAGGAAGCGAGGCGGCACCGGAGGGAGCAGAGCCGCATAAGCCGATGCTTCCTCTATAGCACCGGCTCCTGTCACAGGCAGAGTGATACCAAATGCACTCGTTCATTCTGGCCAGGGATTGGTTAACAAATTGCTCTTGCAAAGGGACTGCACCCCTGATTGCCCTGATCACCCTATTCTTGACTTTGCCATTTTGGATTATTTAATTTGGATTTGCGTTAACTTTGGATTGTTATATATTAAAAAATAAGACCTACCCCGAAAATAAGACCTAGTGTGTTTTTTTGAGCCAAAAAAAATATAAGCCAGTGTCTTATTATCGGGAAAACACGGTATGTACTCAGTACTTGGTTTGGACCCCTTTTGCAGCACTTACTGCAATTACTTTTGCATGATATTCTAATTATTCGAGTTTCACCTGTATAACGGGGAGAGTGTATTATTTTTTTGTGGGGAGGGGAATTTTATAATTATATTTGTGTGTGTGGGGGGGTTGTAACGTTGAGAATTTTATTATTGTGTTTTAAGCTGCCCATACACCTTACAACCATCGCACGACTTTCGTTATGCGATGGTGGGAAGGTCATTAAAATTCCGTACGACTTGCCCATCTTGGACAGCCCTCTGAGGGGAGGGCTTGCGATGATTGCAGTGCTGAGCGGGCAGTGTGCATCAGGTTCATTTAGGCGAGTATGAGCAACTCGCCCAAATATTCTGTATCGGCAACGATAGCGATACTACCATCGGTATCAGTGCATCCCTACTTTTTAGTAACATGCAGGTACAGGCCCACTTTAAGTACCTGCCCTGACAAACCTAAGATAATCTAACTGAAAACGGTATGCAACACAAGACAGGATCGATTTGAATTTAGGATTGCAAACGACTCTCACTCCCAAAGGGGCAAAGTGTGAAAAAACTTTTATCTACAAAACGAGGAACAATACTCTGCATAAACTATTTTTATATTTCACTTGTAACAAAGAGTCATAGTGAAGGGTAACAAAAGAACATAATTTTATTATAGTAATGTCACATTATTTTGCCCTTCCTGACTTTGATCAGGCCACCTGCATATTCATCTTTCAGGAATCTCAGATTATGCAAAGATGAAGAAAAGGTTGAAAAGGGAATAACATGGTTGCACTGCTGAGAGTATTGATTATCATGAGTATACGAAAAAGCTCTATTTATTGAGCAGCTGAAAATAACAATAACTGCATGTGTATCTCCAGCTGACATTGAAAATGTTCATGCTTCTAGTACAGCACTGCCATCTTGTGGATTTTTTCCACATTTCTCTCTTTCCAGTGCAATTTTTTTCAATAAGAGTGTTTATGCTAAATAAAATAAAATACAATACCGATATTGCTATTATATCTCACACCTGCTGAACTGTAAAACACCACAAGTCTGTGCCTGAAGACATTGTAACGATACAGAGAGCCGCATACACATTTAATGCTGAAATGTTAATGTTTAAATTACAGCTAAAAAAATGCTTTGCAGCCTGCCCTGCAGTGTATCAGCAGATAAAAGTTACACCTAATGTAATTTTAAGTTTACTGTGAACGGTTTACTTAGTTATATTAAAGGTTCATTTTTTTATGAACCCATAAACCTACCTTTGCATGAAATGGATGTTCTTCTTCAAAAAGGTTTCTCTTCCTCAGGTGCCCCCATCAGCTAAGTGGCTGCTATGGAGGAAACCATGTGTGCATGTTCCCAGCTGTTCCTGCAGCATCCATAGACACTCACAGCCCTGCGGCAGGCCGCACTCCTCCTCTCCACCAAACAGTTTGATTATTGATGGCAGAAGGAGCCTACAGTATCCTCTGCGCACAGTATCCCCCCCCCCCCCCAACAAGGAAGAACAGGGAACTGAGGATCACTTTGTGGGGGTGTGAGTGTGGTGTGGGGGGGGGGGGGGGTGGACAAATGTATTTGGTGGTTTTTACCCTAATGCAAAGAATGCAATAAGGTAAAAAACACCCTGCCTTTAATGCTACTTTAAGGTGGCCATACATTAAACGATTTTCATTTGAAATGTTTCGTTTCTCGCATGAACCCTCGTTCGATTATACCTAGACTTCCCCATCAAGCAAATGTCAAATGTCAGTTTCGGAAATCGTTCATTAGACATACTAACCAACCAATTTTTGATCAACAATGGAAATAATTTCCATTTGCACATGTGCTGTGTTCTTGCTAAGATTTTTGCCAAACCCCATTGATTCGTTGATTTTTGTTGAGTCAGAAAAACATTTTCCAACCTGAGCAAATTAAATATATTTTGATCACAATTACAAAAACGAAAATCGGTGATGTACCATCAACTGTTCAATCGTCATTCGAAAGACTGTTCGTGTAAGATTTCTGAACAAAAATTGTACAATATATGGCCACCTTTAGGGTACATTTGTTAAGGGGCAACAGGGCCCCTTTAATGAGGCCACCTGAGAGTTTTGCCTCTGACAGCACTTCTTTTGTGCACGGGGGCAGTGGCCAGAGTGGCATGTTTTTTTGTACACTAGCTGCTTTGCAGTATGCCTGCCACCCTCTTTACTAATGCAGGCCAGCAGGTGGTTCATGCCCCGAGCCGCTCATGTACTATCTGAAGCTCAGACCAGCTGAAACAGTACATGAGCGGCACTGGGCATGAGTCTGCATTAGTAAAGGGTGCAGTAGGCATACTGCAAACATTGTGCAGCCAGTATATATCGAACAAGCCACTCTTGCTGCTGCCGCCGTTGCACTTTCTTCCCTAGAGCACAGCAGCAGGCAGTGTCCATGCCTAGCTCTGAAAGGAAGATAGAATGGAACATTCAAGGCATTCATTCATTGTTAATGGCTGGGGCTGGATGGAGCAGATGTGCATGGCAGCCAATCAGTTTCTCTATTCAGTTTGTTCAGTTAAGATTTGAAAATGAAAGAGAAGCTGATTGGTGGCCATACACATCTGGTCCAGATTTTGTCTGCTCCAGTTTTGATAAATTCTCCTCTATGTGTCCAAAGTTGTTTAGAAATATTTGAGTGATCAGCTGATCACAGATATTTACCGATCCTCCCGCTCTCTATCCTGAGCCCGCTCTCTTTCACAGACAGCCGGCTGCTCTGCTCTCCTCAGCGCTCGGCCATCCCGACATGCAGCGCTCACTCCTCTTCCCCCCCACCATTTCTCCTTGGATCCTTGCTGCCTCAGCCCATACAGGCAGGGGAGAGAAGTGGGGATCCAAGCCTGGAGCGGCTCTAGGCTTGGAGGACAGGCTGCAGATTGTGGCGGCTCCAGGCTTGGAGGACAGGCTGCAGATTGTGGCGGCCAGCTGCAGTGGTGCAGGCAAGGAAAGGGCCGCCCGGAATGTTAGTTAATAGCTAGCATTAGTGACTTTTCAGCCGCTGATGAAAGCTATTATTTTACAGGGGACCATCGAGGGAACTGTTCTGGCATAAGTTCATTGTAGCTAAAGCGACCACGAGCTTATAGCAGAACAGTAAAAGCCAGCGACATAAGGTTTACTGAGCTGGCCAGCTGCAAGAGGTTGTGCTTGTGGGACAGCAGCCGCATGACAAGTTTAAATATATGCACTTATATTTAAACTTGTCATTTGTTGTAACACATTGTCATGCCTGATAAAGGGACCCTTGTGACGAGATGTGTGTACATCAATAAAATGACCACTCGTTGAAGATTTTACTTTGGTGTGCTGTTGCTATACTTTACTACTTGGATTTGATGTGGCACCATCCACTATCACTGCAGCACCCACTTTAAAAGAGACATACCAGTAAGGAGTGTGGTGGGAACCTCTTTGGATCCCATTCCCATGCCACAGGCTCCAACACCATCCCCCTGTTGTTCCTCCTAGAACAGAGGCTGAAGAGGAGGATTAGGAAGAGAAGGAAGGCAGTCAGACTTCTCGGGGTGACATTTCACTCTTCTTAAACCCTGGACACTGTATGTGGGTGGAGTAAGCACCTTGAGGACAACATTGTCCTCAGTCATACATAGGACTGTGGGTCCTCTGCCACAGGCAATTTATGGTATATGGGGTCCTTCATGTTACAATGCCTCCTATGGTCAGGAAGAGGGACCATCATGTGGTGGACATTCTACTGGAGGCTAGGCTTTGCAAGAGCCTCTAAAATGTTTATATCACATCTGCTTACATTATTAATCAATAGCTGCCAGTATTACCATCTCCTGGCACCTCTCCTCTTTGTTCTTTTTCCACTTGCAGGTAAAGAAATGTGTGACCCATTTAAATGCTCATTCACTATCGTGCCACTGCACAACTTTTCTGCAACAGAATCTCAGCTGCAAAGAAACGCGTGTGTTGTATGTCCACATTTGCACAGCCTGTTGAGGTTGCCATGTACTCACCTGCAGGTGGGATTTTTCTGGGCTAATGTGCTTCAGATGCTGCAAAAAAAAAAAACGTCTTCGTCTCCCATTATTTGCAGCCCATTAAAGTGTTAATGTACTCTACTGCTGCTGAACATTTGTTTGGCTACTGAGGGCTATAGTTTGGCTACTGAGGGCTATGGTTTGAACACTTCTGGAAAAATTAGGAAATATAGTCTTGAGGGGGAGGGAGGCGTGGGTGATGTTGTGAAGTGCTTTTTGAAATCTGTTATACTATGTTCTTCAAAGTTTTGCAGTGTCATGCATTTCCATGGTGCAGGCATGCTGGCCCCCAGCATTATGGAAATGCATGGAGCTAATACAAGGCAGGCTGCATCCAGAACCTCCACTAGCATGGTAAATATTTTAAGGTAAGGGACTGAGGACTATGATGTGAAAGGGATTCTGATGCAAAAGGGAGCACTCTGATGTAAAGGAAAGAACACCATGTTTTTTTTTTTGGCATGGGATCAGCACTTAAAAGCCATAGCAGACCCCTATTTAGGATAGGGGTGTGGTTTTGATTTTGGGGTAACCACACATCATTTTGTACATTTTTACATTTACTTTTTTGTATTTTCGATTAGGGAGCCTTGAGATTTTCATACTTTTAAAGGGTGCCATGACTGATAAAAGGTTGAAAAACACTTACTCAGACCACAGTTTAAACACAAACACACCTTCACAGCCTTTTCTGAAATCATACCCAAAGTGGGTATTTAACCTCAGTCTTCGTGTATTTAACCCAACTGGTACTGTCCCCAGCCACGGCTAGAATACTTTGTAAAGAAAGATGCGTGCCTTTGCTCCACACCCTGAATTTATAAAGATGTGTTTACTAAACAAGGATTTACCATTTGGAAAAAATGCTTTTAACTCATCTGGTTCTGCTCTTGGCCATTGCTAGAATACTCTGTAAAGAAAGATGCACTCTTTTCTTCATGCCCTGAAATGATAAAGATGTATTTACTAAATGAGGATTTACTAATCGGAAAAATGCATTAGAGGATTCAACAAGCATGCATGTAGCTACTACCATGTGCAAACTTCTTCCTTATGGGCTGAGATGTTGGAGAGAGGAAACCGGTGAAACTGTAGCCCATCTGCTAGGTCCAACCAGATTGAGAAGAACAGGTACTATGTGAAAATCATAGGGGATGCAGTTAAATTCCTAGGTGTGAATGAGTTGCACCTCTGTAGGACCTCTGACAGCCCTGATTGTAGGAAAGAAGATGTGTCTGCTGAACTTTACCTGGCTCCATTTAAATTCGCATTACTAAAGAATGCCCAACTCAGACTGCTTGCTTGCTGCCACTGCACCTTTCAGTGACTGTCAGCTTTGGGCTAATGAACCTGGTCACACCCTCTCAGCACCTTTCTCTGACTACTTTTGTCAGCTGCAGGCTAAAAAGCCTGGTATATTCCATTGGACTGAACTGTAGTTCACATTTAAAATCCTGCATCCAACTATGTCAGGAAATCACATACCTGGGCGCATATGGATATACGGTATATTCCAAAGGAATATACCTATGTATGTACTTCTATTAATACCAATGTACAATGATAAATGTTAATGCTTTTGTAGGGATTGACTTGATGTCTTGTATTCAGTTTACTCCTGATGAAGCGGTTTTTGTCCATGAAACGCATTGAACTTTGAGCATCATCCCTCCGTACATCCCCTCATTAAGCATATAATTCAAGATATTACATGGATGTGAACAAATCTAACCTTAGGTATAGTTTAGGTTTGTTTTAAGGAGGTGATATAACTATTAAACAAGTGACATTGTCAATGTTATTTATATATGTCTTTATGTATTTTTCAATAGATTAATATATAAATATTTTAACTGATCATTTTTGGTACCTAAAAAGTCCATCTCTATGTTTTAGTTTCCAACCAGATCCAGAGAGCTGCAAGGGCTGAGAGATGTTCCCCCACTTTGAAAAGTGGAGTCATCCCCTCATTGCAAGTTCCAGTTCTGAGGTGGAAAATGGGGACTTGTTTTGGGCATAGAAAGGTGGCCTGTGAAAGACAAAGGAAATTCTTACGATACCCAGAGGTCTTTTTATTATGGGGCAAAAGGTGCACTTACCACCTGTGACCTCCTTAATGTAGGTGTCCAAGGCCTTACCAATAGACGTCATTCACCTACAAATTTGCATTATTTCCAGGTGTTTCCTTACTAGCTGGTTCAGCTGACCAGTATTTGAGCCAAAGCACCTTACACATCTGAATAGAAAGCAGACCTATCCTGGGCACTTGGCAGACTAAATCCCAAAATCATGCACACAGAAGAGGCGAGCCACAGGCGTGATCTTGAGCTGTTGTAGGACCGATGAGTCAGTGAAAATAGACCCAGGGTCTCTTGTCATAATTTGGTCTGAGAAATAAACATGGCAACAACTGCTAGTTGCAAAGCTGGGCCCGTGTATCCTCTATACAGGTACAGTGACAGCCTTAGACAGAATATGGCAGGGACCACACAGGAACTCATACACCACACAAATACATTTTTATATATATATTTATTAAAAGGTATCCCTTCTCTATGGGACATTGCTGGGTGAAACATTTAAGCAAGGTGTAATCTTTTTCAGGATTAGACCAGTCTGTATATAAGACCTCTATGAGCGAATGAGAAGGGGGCTGTCTTTTTGAGAGAACCATAGTATGACCATAGTCTGAGTGGACTCAAATGTTTGTAGTACCAAGTACATATGCACTGCATCAATGATGGTATTCTTTCAGATTAGATGCCATTTAAAACCACTGCATTTAGAGGGCCAAAAACATCCCCACAAACTCAGCCAGAATGGCTGCAAATTCCTCTCTGGATAGACAGGTGGTGTGTGTGGGGCACTCAGGATGAGTTCAAAGAGTGTAATGAGGGAAAAAATGCAGGCTGTCATTTGAGCTGGGGTCTTTATGGGGGGAAAACTACCAGAAAGGGCCAGCATTTGCCATGTAACCCTCAAAACTGAAAGGAAAAAAAAAAAGGACCCTCTCGATGCTGTGCAGGGTTTAAAAATGTTTTTTTAAATGGATTGGCACATGTCCCCCATGGCAGTCCCCAGCTACCATGCAATTTGTTTGGCAATCCAATTCCAATAACCTTGAAAACAGCCAGAATTTTTCAAGATTCAACCCTGACTGATTTGCAGCATGTTCATTGTAAAATCTTCAAACACAGGCAGATTTGCTCCTCCCTACTACAGGACACAGCAGTTGGTGGGAGGAACTACTGAGCGTTATGGGAAACTCACGCAAATGTCGATCCTGGAAGTGGACTTTAGTTGTCGATACCCCAGAGTGGCATTAGGCAGAATGGGTATCAGGAGAAGTAAATATTTACGTTCTTTACAGGAGCATCACTCTCAATCAGAAGGCTTGAGTAAATATACATACTGTTTTTTAGAAATAGATATAGAATAGAAAATAGATATATTATGTGCTTATAAAGCTATTTGAATTGACCACTGCATCTTTTATAAATGTTGCCTATGACCCTGAATTTGATTGAGAGATGCTGCAATGTTATTTCAATTCTGGTTTCATATGCTAGCGCTGTCCCTATCCTATTAAAACGTTGTAATGTGTGAGGATACATAGAGGCCATATTAAAAGGGGAAATAGTAAGGGAACCCCCCCACCTCCAATGATGTTACTGCATCATACATGTAATTTGTGCCCATATTTGCATTTTAACTGGCATCTGAGAAATGATAACTAGGGATGCTGATACTGGACATTTTTTACATGAAAATGACCATATTAGGAAAAACAAATGGCGGTGCTGTAAATTTTCACATTGACGGGGCAGCCTTCGGTCCTGCGCTTGCTGGGGACCTCATAGCGCCTGCTTACCGACACATCAGGCCGGCACCCTGCAACAGCACAGAGTATGTAGCAAATTCAAATATTCTTCTGCATTGCTGTATAATGTATTAATGAGATTTCTACTTCTCTATAGCTGGTGGTATTCTGCTGACATCCCCCGAAAACAAGACCTAGTGTCTTTTTTCGTGAAAAAAATAAAATAAGACACTGTTATTTTCGGGGAAACACGGTATATAATTTATTGGTGAGCTTTGTAGTGCCTCTACAGGTTGGAATCAATGGAAGAACTACCAGGATCACAGCTGTGACTGAACCCTGGCGCTCCACCACTGTCCTAAAATAGTTAAGTCTTTATTGATTTAGAAAAAATGGCACCTGATGGTTAAATAAAAAAAATTAAATCTGCAATTGCCATTAGGTTGTACTTGAGGAAAAGTATCAGTACTCGTACTGGAAAAAAGTTGTATTGGTGCATCCCTAATGAGAAATGGTGATCATTTTTACACACTAAAAATGATCACCTTCAACATGGAAGAGGACTCTTGTAACCCCCATTACTGGTTCTTTACCAAACATCAAAATTTCGGAAGCACAAAACAAGATCTTGTATGGCAGGAATGAACATTACCTTATAATACATGCTTTTAAAGCACTTATGTATTCAGGCCTTTTTGAAGAATTTGTTACTTGTCCTCAAGTATGCAGTTTTGTATATCCACATAATTTTGTCAAATCTATCGTAGCCTTACAAATCCCCAACTTACTGTACTTAAACTGCTGAAAGCCTCCCAAAGCCCATGCATAAAAAGAAGAGTAGGAGGCAAAATGGCCTCAAATGATGCACCTTAAGGTTTCTGCTTGTCTGTCATGCGTCGGCAACACCGAGCCACTGTAAACCCCTGCCAGGTGTCAGTATACCTGTGTAAAGCCTACTGTCCGGCTTTACACTGGAAGCGATTTCGGCAGATGTACAGCTATCTGATCGCTTCCAGGGACTGGTAAATGCATGCCATCTGCAAAAGGTGACATTAGGGGTATCTAATGTCTCCATAAAGAGCACCTGTCATCACTAAAATGCTATTACATTGGGAATTGTGAGCCTCCTAGGATTATAGCAATGGGGGGAGAGTGTAAAACGTTTTTGGGGGTGTTTTTAACTTATTTTAACTTTAACCCCTGCATATGCAAACACGAGGGGTGCACCTACGCACAAAAACAACGATTGTGCAGCACATATTAAGTATTGCTAAACTAGCGACCCTAATAACCAACCTCCCTACTAGAACTGGAAATACATGCATACTCCATTGCACATCTTAAAGGCCCCCCATACAAGGATATCTTGTATAGATGCTCCAATTCTACCCCTTCTCCAAGACAGACTACTGCCAGACTCCTTGAGCAACCCATCAGAAACTACCTGTTTGGAGGAAATGGAATTAAGCACAACCTGTCAGTGTTCATCATCTTGACCTCTATTATGTGGCACACCTAGGGGGTGTTTAGAAGCTTGCCCATCACTCCCAAAAAAAGGAGAACACATGGCACTGATAAGAGTGAAATGCCAATTCCTATGCCAAAACTGGTCTGCTCCACTTTGGATGAGATGAATGAATTCGGTTTTTAAGAAGGCAGCTGTAGCAGCTTAAAAGAAACCAGTAGATATCCCTTATTTTCTGAGCAGTAGTAGGCAAGCAACTTGCTTCAATTTTTAAAAGGCATCTGTTACACCAATGCTATTGCCAAACACGCGTTGGTTGTTCTCATGTTTAATTATCAGAAAAATAGTGCTTATAAACAACTCATAAAAGCACCGGGATGCACAAGTACATCAAAATCCTGACTTTTTTATTTTAATATAAAAATGCAGCTTTGGAAACCCATCATACATATATGTCCCTAACATAATGCTTTAGGTCTTAGAAATAAAAATAAAGTACTAATTCTATATACATCACATGTACCATACAAAATGTATCCAAAGGTTCTATTGCTACCAAGCTTTGCTAAATTATAACAGGTTACCTAAACCCATTTCCATAAAAAAAGAAAACCACAAGGCATATTTTATTCCTTAACAGATTTTGATGCATATTTCTTGAAACCATGTTGACATTTATGTGCCTGCAATATAAAATACATGTTAATAGATTGACAAAATTAAATTCTTAGTTTAAAGCAAATTAACTTTTTAAACAAAACAACCCAGGCACATATATAATTAAATTTATATATATTTATGCTTATAAAAAAAATAAAAATCTATCGGATAAAGGTAGTGGGATCTTTAAAGGGAACAATGTGCCAAAAAACACTCTCATTCTCAAAAATTTTAAAAATATTTTAAAACATGAAAAGGATTTTAAAAATAAAAAGGGAGCGTAAAGAAAAAAATAAAATAAAAACAACTTTGGGCTGCAGTTGAGTGCAACAATTTTGAAAGTGATTAATACAGCTCGAACATATTCTGCTAAGCGCATTTTTGGAAATACTTTCAGCAGAATGCATCTTATGACACCACAAATACATATGGTTTCTTTAAATAAACATATAATATTCTTTATGTGGAGATACTTCTATGTGTGAACTCTAAAGAGGTTTTCGACCTGTAATGAGAAGTGAACTGGTACCATGATCTGCTGCACAACCATTATTTTGCAAGTAACACCAGTTCAGATGTAAAGGAATCGTGCACTGAAAGAAACATATACGCCGCCATTGTTGAACTTTCTAAAACGGTTCGTTGCCTGGCTGGCTCTTGCATCAATACCACCTAAACCAATGACCTGGAAAAAGCATACAAAACAAATGAAGCCAGAACCTCTGTTTAGTATATTTGTTTCCTTGCAGTGATTCAGAGAGAACTGCAATTTAGACTTCCAAATAACTAGCATTTTTAAAGTTAGGGTCTGCCATGGCATCTTAAACATTTCTCTCAAAGGTTTACCCTAAACCTGCAGTGTCATTCCAGGTGAAACATGCTATTGCATCTTAACCTTTTAGATGTTTGTACTTTATCAATACGATTTTTACTGAGCAAATGGGGATTCGGGAAGGACAAGAGTCCTGTTTTAAGATCCAAGCTAAACTGACAATTTACAGTTGCTCAATTGTGCTACTCAAATGCTTAAGATTTATAACTGATCCCAAACGGGTGGAATACATGGTTTAAGGTGTTACATGTAGTGGCGATCAATAGCGCATTTTTATACAAATGATTCAACTGTGTGCAAATTATCACAACCACATGAAACAATGTAGCTTACACTAAAACACCACTTGTTCCATCTGTTCATAAGCGGTAGTTACACTTCAGCCATTTATTGTAGATTTTAGTAGCAAATACCTTTAGTGGGAATAGCAGCAGGGAGGGGATGCCTCTCTGCTACTAAATGCAGCGCTTCACTTCCCAACCAGTAGAAAACCTCTTTAAGGAAGCAAAATCAATAATATATAATCGCTTCCATACCTTAAGGCCAATGGATTCTTCCAATGCCTTGTTAAAATAAAACAGTTTACATGTAATAGCACATTGTACTCTTTGCAATGGTAATTACATCATTTAAAATACTTATTTCATTACAGTAGTCAAAATATGAGAATGGACAGGCTAGGTAGCAGTACATTAAATATATTTTAAACATAGCTATTTTCCAATCTAGTGAAGTCTTACAAAACATTTTGTCTTTATGTAAAGTGGTGCTAAGGCTCAACCCTTTTAAACTTAAAAAAATTACAATTATACATCTAATTTTAGAGCAAATAAAAAACAGTTTCAACAGGCTTTCACCTGGTAGGAATTACTACGTCAAAGTGAGAATAAGTTAAGTGTTTCCCAATATACAATTATGTACATATTATGAACACTATAAACAGAATGCTTAACTTTAGTGGAAGCTCCTCCAATCAACTATAAAGTAAAGTCATCCAAGGGGCAGCAATAGCTTCATGCTCCTTTACAAAACATAGTTTCTTCAACTTTCAGAGATTAGGTTTTGTATTTTCAGTACATTCTTTCAGAGGAAGAGGTTAGAGATAAAGCTTAACAGTACATGAGGCGTTGTGTGTCTCAGTAGCACCTTCATCAGTCAATATCACTAAAGTCGCTAACGGATTCTCCTTGAACCCTGCTTAAATGGTTCAAAGCACGGTCATAAGCAACTCTGACAGCCTTCCGAATACTCGAATTACGCCCTTCCATCATCTTTAGCTTGTCAATGGTTTCGTCTATCCCAAGAGGAACCATTTTTGACTTTGGAAGCCACTGCCTATAAGAAGATAGAAAACAACATGTATCAAAATCATCATAAAGTAGTAATTTTACATTCTAAAATGCCAGCTCAGATATTATACCCACAAATATTTGTCATTACACCAAGCAATGTTTGTTATGTGCTGTGATTCAGAGTGCGCAACACAGAGTAAGGATTCCACTAACCTCTGTTTACCTTGATGAATAACTTTAAATCATATATTTATTTTTTTGTTTCTATGCATAGGACATAATACAAGTACACGGTGACAGCCATATTTGTTCGTTACATACGTAGGCCCTGGTTTTTGCTTTTTAACGCTTCCATGATGGTTGTGCTTTACTGCCAATTCTCTTAATGCAAGTCTACGGGTGAGCTGGCCCAATGCTATTTCTAGTAGGATTATAGCTCGTCTCAACTGTTGGGCTGGGAGCCAGAGTGTAAACTGTGAAACACAATGCTACAACCTTAAGCAAAATCTCTATTAGTCAGCAATATTTAAAACTAAACTCTAGGTAAACGCTAAACATACAAATTAAATATATATAAGAAGGATGCTTTACCTGCCAAAGGATTTGTATTTCTGTATATTCAGTCCTGAAATTTACAGGAGACCTGATTTTTCTCTGCTATAGTTAAGTAACACTTAAAGGTCTTCTCTCACCCAGTCTGTCAGTGGAGAGTGCAAGTAGAAGCTACAGAACAATATGCTCATCTCTCTGCTCTCTCTTACTATCAGCTCAGTTCCTTACCCTTCCATGAGCACTGCAGCAGAACTGGTGTTGTTTCTCCCAAACCCAGTCTAAGTTCTGCTGTACAGGGACTGGAAGAGGCTAATGCCCTGCACTGCTTGCTTTGAAAAAAACAGTTAATGATGCATTAAAAACTGCATAAAATTTGTGTCTTATCTGTCTAGAATTAAGCTTAAAAACAAAAACAAAAACAAAAACCCCACATGTTCACATCCTATCAATAGTGAAGAAATGTTTTCATGCAGGTGGAATGAAACCAAACAAAAATAAATTTTTCTAGTGCAAACAAAAACATTTTTTTTTTATTAAAGCACAACTTAATTTGAATGCTCTTTTTAAATCTGCTTAATACATTTCAAATGCACCAAAACAAAAAGTTATACAGTTAATTTTCTTTCTAAAACAGCTATAATCTGAGCAAAATAAGTTTGTCCTCTGCCAATAGCTGCAGCAAGACCCCTGCTTCCCAACAGAGAGCAGGGGGTCCTTCTCTGCAGAGATCCAATACTTCCCAATGTCCAAATCTCTAATTACTTAAAAACGTTGCAGATACATTTAACAAAACAAAAAACACAATCTCATGGCTGCAAGCTGGTTTTAACCTTTTGAAATGTAATCATTTGTGATTCACGTAATTGGCCATAAAAAAGTCAACATGGTATTAAAGTCAAAAGGTCTTTAAGCCATTTTCAATTCTGATAACTTACAATGAATGCTACCCCTTAATGTTCATAAGTTTCTTTCAGAATAAGCTGTGCCCAAGCCCTGGTCCTGACTTCCTGTTTTAGAACATCTTTCTCAAACGAAGTGCTATGCAGTCACCCTTATGTGTGCTAGTAATCTGTGCGTCTCCACAAACACAGCAAGTCAAGCTACTACCCTGCAGTCCAGAGCTCGACTCCTGAACCACCAGACCAGAGATAACCTGGTCTTCGGTATCAGGTGAGTCAGTGTGTGTAAAGACAACCAATTTGTCCCATGTAAAATGTTGGGGTGTAGGGATCTGGAGTTAAACTGAGCAAATGGAACAGCCTTCAAGATGAATGCAGGCCATCATCAGGCACATGCAGAATTGGAGTTGGATGGACTGTAGAGTCAAAAGCCTGGGAGCGGATTGTCAGATTGTTTTTCTTGTGGAAGCCCTGTCTGGAAGGAGACCCAGATTCTCCAATCGATGAGGCTGTTCCAGCACAGATTTCTGAAGGTTCTGGATCCAAACAAACCTTTTACAGATCTGGATGGTCTGCAATACATTGTCAGGTGGAATTTGTGCTGACTGTTTCCAGGACAGGAGGTCATCTAGGCATCTCACAGTGGGGATGCCCTGGGAGTGTAATAAGGCTAGAACTGGTGCTAATACTTGGTAAGCACTTGGTGTGGAAGACAGACTAAAACACTGGTAGTGTTGTGTGCGCACAGCAAAACTAAGGTAATGCTGTAAAGATGAGGACATACAAGTAAGCATCCTTGATGTCCAGTTGTTATGTTATGCCAGACAAGGTAGTTTCCATGCAAAACTTTTGGATTTGATGGAGCGTTTAAACACCTTAAGATCCAAGATGGGGCAAAGGTTTCCTGTTGGTTCTAGAACAGTGAAAAGGTTGAAGTAAAACTCTTGAAACCTTTCTGCAGTTGGAACAAGGACAATAACTCTCTGGCTCAAGTGATCTGCCAGAGCAGCACAGAAGTCTGCTAGTTTTTAACCCCTTCATGACGAGGCCTTTTTTAATTTTTTGTTTATATTTTATAATCCACATTTTAGGACTGAAAATTGTTTAAAACCCCCAAATGGAGGACTTCACATTTTTTGTGTATTATTTTTACATTTAAGATTTAAAAAAACATTTTTTGTACTTTAATTGCTATCACATAGGGGGGCTTACGGGGGTGTCGGGCGGGGGGTCCGTTTACTGGCCCGTAGAAGCGATCTGGCGACAGCCGAGGTCCACAGAATTGCTTCTATTGTAAAGCCGAGTCGGCTTTACAAAATGTAAACAGAGTCCCGGCGGTTAGTCTGTGTAAAGGGGCCCGATGCCAATCACGTACCCTGCACGTCACTGGTCATGAAGGGATTAAAGAAACAAAGGAAGGTTTGACAACATGAAGCGGGGTGGAGGTAGACACAGCTTTTAACCACTGGACAACACCTCTGAACCAGGCAATCAGTATGTTTTACTACCAGGTGTCCTCCATGGTCAACAGACGTCACTCCCACTTTGGAAAGTGGGGGGCATCCGATGCCAAAGAGGACTGGTCTGTAGACTTGGAGTTTGGGTTAGGCCCAAGCTCTGTGACTGAACTGCGCCCTTGGATTGAATTTGGCATTGGATTATGACACCTTGGAGAAACTAAAAACTTTTCTTGGCTTGAGGCAGGAGGCACCTTCCCCAATTAAGGTCTGGGCTTCTTTTGATGGGGCAATAAGTGTTCTGACTGCAGGTAACGTCTTTATGAAGAGGTCTAAAAATGCAGCAAAGTCCATCCAAAGGTATGTGCATACATTACATTGCTGCTCTGTAGACCCTTGATTGTAGCCAGAGTTAACAGACCAGAGACGTATTCAGGAAATAGGATGGCAAATACGTCTATGCAATAGCAAAGGGTGGTAGACATAAGCACTAAGCATTCTACGCAATAGTGAAGAGTGGTAGAAATAAGCACTAAGCATTCTACGGCCTAGTGGTCAAAAATATAGTAGCTGGATCTTGTGGCATATTTGTAGTCTATTTTCTTAAGGTTTGACAAAAAGATATCAAGTATATGGCAGGTTGCAGAGCAGGGCATGCTAGCAAAAATAACGATTTGGAAAGTTTCAGATGTTTCTCAACAGAATAATTAAACACTGCTTACATCACATAATCTATAAGCATCGTAACCACCTCATATTGTAAACAGGCAGCAAGCGCTTGCTCTAGGCTCACAGCTATATATTGAACAAAGTCCCAGATAGTTTCCTCAATTTGCACTCCACTGCATACAGCACGTGCCACCTTGCCAAACACACTGCCCCCACTAAGTCTGCTTCAATATAACGAGCTTGGTAGTCTGTAAACCCAGGGCATTTTTGTGATGTAAGCAGCTTTTCAGTCACCAGTGTGCAACCATGTATTGTTTTCCCCACGTGCTTTAGTCGTGGATATCATCCATCACAGGGATGGGCCTATAAAATAATGCATGAGACTTAAAAGTGGTGGCAATCATAATTGGTTGCAAGCCGTTTTGTGACACCTGAAACAACTTACAGAGTAGACCCAGTGTTCAAACACCTGAGAGGCACTGGCCCCATAATGTAAAAGTGATGCTTTTAAAGCAAGCTTGTGACATTGAAAAGAAAACAAGAATGTTCTTGTAAAGAAAACATATGTAAATGTACATGTAATGTGTGATAGAAAGAAATGTAACTATTGATAATGCAAGTTCTTACCAGCTTCTTTTAGTATCAAAGAAAAGAACCAAAAACAGCTTTTCTTCAGCTCTTGTTTGCATCTGTTCTCCCGTTTTTAAAACATCCATTGGTGGAATTGGTATAGCAACACCGTTATGATGACAACCAACACGTGGCATTTTGGGATCTATTATCTAAAGGAAGAGATGACCTCTTTGAAGCATACAAACTGTAACCAGCAAGCAATAAGGCAAAATAGTAGTCCTACAAACTTTTTTTTTAATAAAAGGTCCATACGTTCACCTCCACCCCCC
>NW_017307426.1:221090-231604 GCF_000935625.1 Nanorana parkeri | reverse complement strand
CCCTCCCCCCCCCCCCCCCCCCCCATAATTATAATGTTGTCGTCAGGTTATTTAATGTCAATATTAAAAAAAAAAGCACACAAAAAAAAGTAAAAAAATCAACAGTATTGACTTCTGTTGTACATTAGTGTACATGCAAAACAACTTTTCCATTAAGCCACTTGTTTACAAGTGAGCACCAAAGTTAATGGAAAGCCAGGGTTTCATCAAACCAAGCGTTTTCGATAAATCTTTCTCAGGTTAGTGCTATGTACATTAAGTATGAAAATTACTCCCTACACAATCAACCTTTAAGTCAAATTTCCAGCATTAACAGTCCTTTCAACGACGACTACTGTATATATTTTTTTCAGATCTGTGTGGCAAATTAAATTTGAAATCTTTGACAGCTACACTAATTTGTCTATACGTATTACTTGGAATGCACCGAAATTTTGCCCGAAAATTGTACTTTTGGCATCTTATTAATAAAGATTTTATGGTTTGATGGTTTTACGATATGGATCATTTTTATCTTTGCCTTTATGGGGATTGGGAACGTAGATCTGCATCGAGCCTGTGAAATTATAGAGTCAACCTGGTATAAAACATGAGTCTTTGGAGCGTGATTAGACCTGCGAGGAGGTCTAATCTTGAGGAGAGCGTCTCTGAGGGGGCAGTCACTAAGGATCGCTTAATTGCAGTGAAGGAGAGTGCCACTGCTTTTCCAGATTTGTTGTGGACATATATGGATTAATTAAGCGTGGAACACTTGGCACTTTAGACACTTTAATAGTGGAATTTAATTTGCCCTTTATAAATTATATATGCTTTATTCACACTGTGTATATGCTTAGTTTCTCACTGTGAATTTATATATTTGATATTGTTATAGGTTGCGTTATTTTCAGTATTTAGCACGACACATTGGTCACTAGAATTTCACTGACAATTTTTTTATTTTTGGTTTTAAATTTCATTTAGGTGCACCCCTATTACATTCTTTCTGCATTCGGTACTAGGGATTTTAGAAATGTATGTATGAAGCACCTATGTCAAATTTCCAGTATTAATAGTGCTTTTAGTCACACATACCGTACCTTTTATTTTTTGCAACTATACAAAGACAGCTTGCCTTAGTTTTACAAAATTTGTTGTGCCCAACACTACTAGGTCAAAGTGAAAATGCTACTCATTCTTACCAATGCTGGATAAGAAGGATAACCGCTACATTTGGCCCAGACCACTTTTAGAGGTTCAAGGAAAGTTGAATTTGCACTTGCGGACACCCACATGTTTGTTTGTCCAACTTCTACATTGAAAAAGAAAAAATTAAATGTAGTTTAAAAACCAAAATATCAAGCTCATTTTACAATCACTGAAATGCATTTCAGTTTGTCCTTAACTGTTACCCTAAAAAAATAAAAAGTCCCACACCACTCTCAGTATAATTATTTTAAAGTAAAAATGTTACTGGTATGTAGACATGCTGAATACATCTATTAAAAGCCTAATATTTACAACATGGGAGTACAAACACTAATTAGTATGTTCTAATTACATCATCGAGTGAGCTTAATTGATATCTTAACTTGTGTGTTTAGCAATGATATTCATCATACAGCTAAGACTCTATGGTATCATACACATAAGCTGCACCAATTATACAGCATGAATGCCAACATGCAGAAAGCTTGGATGAAATCTCCATGCTACTGTATACATACATATGCAAATCTGCTCCAGATTTTGTCTGCTCTAGTTTTGATAAATCCCCCCAAATGTATTTACATGCCTTCTGTAGAAAGCCAAGTATGTGTATTTTTGGCCAGAGTTTTTTTTTTTTACATTTTTAAAAACACAAGAGCATGTAAACTTAAAATGTTAGACCTCATAAGAATATACTTGCATAAATATGCAGCAAACTAAACAAGCCAAAGCTTTATTGGTGCTACTGTACAGGACGAATCTGTAAGTGGTCAGAAAAAAATATGCAAGCCTCAGGAATCTCGTATAAGCACAGCAAGTTCCAAAAGGTGTATTACAGATGTCAATTGTCCAAATATTTCATGGCAATTTAAAACAGTATCACAAACCTGCTGCAATTCTTGCTGCCCTTGCATAATTTCCATTTTCTATACAAGATATTAGTTCGCTTCGGTCTTCAATAGTATGTCGTCGCACAAGAGCAGGCTTGCCCCTACCGCATTTTGGTAAACTAAAACTGATGGAAGACAAAAGGAGAGCGAGTGTGAGTTCAAAAGTGTGAAAAATGTTTTGTTTTTTCCCAATTGTCTACATAGCCCCTGTCACATAGAAGATCATTTATGATGTAAAAAATTTATATGTTTCTACCAGTCAGTTGTCATAAATTCTAACTGACTGGAGAAGTCAGCCACATGAGGTCTTGGCTTTTTTTTAATATATAAAATTCTGCTGATTTTTGAGTTTTTATAATAAGCAAATGTGATTACAACCGCAATGTTTTACTGGTTTTTAAAAATGACACTAAGTAATCTACAGTTATGGTATTGATACAAACCAATACTGGGAGATGAAAAATATCAATCCCAGGAATAACTCTACAACTTACAATAAAAATTGAGTGCATCCTTAGTTACAAAATCAGAGAATACATGTCAAAACAAACTGTAAAGAAGATCTTTCAGATGTTGTATAGCAATAAGTTTGTAGGAAGAATAAAGTGAACCTTTAGGAGGGAAAAAGAAAAAAAAAACAGTGGGGAGCTTACTTTGAGTGGCATAAAATGCTGTTATTTGAAGAGATACTGGATTCTGAAGCACACCTTCTACGAGGTTCCAACTTTCGTAGTGGGGTTACTTCGATAACTTTATCCTTGTCTCCATCGGCAAAGCCATTTGGGAGGCCTGAAAAATATCAGCAAGCAATGAATAAAGTTGCACTGTAAACTATCCAGCTACCTTAAAGATGTAATTAGTTCACCAAATTTATAGAAAACTTCTGAAACTCCAAAATAGAAGCGATATACAGTATAACAGCCTATAGAAAGTTAATTTTCAGTCAAACACTTAAAGGGTATGTATACCCCAAACTTTTAATTTTTCTCATACCGTAGGGGAGGATTCAAACCCATGTCAGGATTTTATGGTCTGCATCCCCACTGGGAAGATATACCCTATTTGTCTTATAGTGACCATGGGCACCAAGTTATGGGAAAGACAAAATGTTAGAGTTGAAACCAGAAACGGTGAGGGAATATCTTTCAATGAGGTCACCAATTTTGGAAGCAATGGAGAGAATTTCCCCTCATTTCCAGTTGCATTTCTAGGATAGGAAGTGAAGAGAAATTTTACAACACGTCACCAAACTTTACTTCTACCAGTTTAACCTTTCCTACGCTATGCAAAATTTAAAAAAAAT
This sequence comes from Nanorana parkeri, assembly GCF_000935625.1. Taxonomy (NCBI): domain Eukaryota; kingdom Metazoa; phylum Chordata; class Amphibia; order Anura; family Dicroglossidae; genus Nanorana; species Nanorana parkeri. Next base: position 228,223 of record NW_017307426.1, on the reverse strand, counting down.
AATACATACACTAATGGTAATACATAAACTTTCAACTGGACATCTTTGCAACACTAAGGAAGATCATTACACTCCATTTATTTTGAGGTCAGGAAAAAAAGTAGTAAAAAACACTAAAACCTCTGTAGGGGCAGGCAGAATGGAGTGAAGCAGGGAGGGGGCAGATAGCGGAACTCTAGCTAATAGACCCTGGAAACCAGATCCCATACCCAGTCACTCAAGAGGCTCCTGGACCAGTCTGCAAAAGCCAACACCCCCCACCCCAAGAATTTGCAGGCTAGGGAGATTTAGAGGCCTTTGGTTGGCGTTAAAGTAAATGCAAACTCCGATCTAGTCTCAAAGGGTTAAACTTAGGCTAAAGGAACTCTTCTGGTTCTTAAAAGGGGAGTAGTCTATCTAGCTAGAGGCCCGGGCTTCTTTGGTTGGGGTAGAAGAGTACCAATACCTCCAGTGATATCCTTAACAAAAAAGTCTATGGCAGCTCCAAACAGACTATAATGTGAAGGGCACGCACAAAAACTTTTTACATGCCTACTCCACAGCCCAACACTTTTAAGCAAAGGATACTCCACATATTCCATGATAAGACTCTCATAGGAAATAAAATGGCAGACATCCACTAACCCATCTACACAATAGTGAAAGGCTGCCAGCATCAGCTCAAATCACTCCACAATACAGGCTCTAAGTGGAGGAAGGCTGGATGCTAGTCTAGTCCAACTAATGAAGGGTCGGTTGCAAGGCAGGGCCCGACAGAAAACAAGGTTTTGGAGAAAAGGTTTAAGTAGAAATTACAGGCTGCTCTGCCATGTTTCAAGGTGAGGTACACTTCAGCAAAAGGAGTAGAAATTGTCACTTCCAATCTGGGAGCTATGGCAACTGCTCATCATCCAGCCAGCAGTTGAGACCCTTCCTCAGACAGTCTCTGCTAAAGTTACAAGTTGGTCAGAGAATGATTGTACAATGGAAGGCAGAGGTGTATGCAAATGTCCTCTGCAGTCAGGTTGCTCTGAGGTAAGCACAGAAATCGGGCTGAAGATTGTAAGTATATGTACATACATGCATGCCAACACTGAATAGGGTGAAACAAGTTTCCACTACTTCTACAGTGGCTGTGAAAGTGATATTTCCAGGTAAGGAGCTCCATTCTCTGAAAGAAACCATGTGAAAAAAAAACACTACATGCAAGCAGTGCATCGTATTGAAAACTGAATCCAGAAAAAGAAGAGCTAGAACCTGTCAGGATGTTGATTTTTGTCAGTTTCCTCACTGGGGAGATTTACCCTATTTGTCCTGGTTGCCACTTGTGATGGCAAATTCAAAACTTTAGAGTTGAAACTAGTACAGGAGGTGACAGAAAATCTTCTAGGAGGGACATCTGTTCCAGTAGCAACTGTCTAAGAGGAGACTTCGCCTTACTTCCTGTTCTAAACGGGAAATCTCCCCAATGGGAGAAAAGCAGCAAAAGAAAAAAAAACTCCACTCTTAAGAAAATTGGATAAATAATTCTGAACTGCAGAATGCATAGCAGTTAAAAGATCCTTAGAACCTTTATAATTACAAGACACAACTGAGTTTTTGCATGAAGTAAATGCAGTTGGAAAATGACAGCTGATGTACAGCCATTAGATCACAAAAAATAGGAGTAGGGATAATGAAATGTCCCTAACTAGGAATATTACTAAAACACTGGGCAATGTCACAACAGCAATCTTGAAAATAGTGACAATTCGTCAGGGACTGGATGGCTATACAGGGATACACAGGGTAGGGAAGTAATTTCCTCTATTCAAGTGCTGGTGGCTTGCATTTTGTGGCATTTCCATTAGTAAGAAAGCAACACCCCCCATCATCCAGCCAGCAACTGATATATGGAAGTAGGGAGTCTTTTCTCAGCAGCTTTTAGCAACTTTGTTGCTGGTGAATTCTCGCCAGCTACTGTATAGTACTAATGTTGATGGGACGATGAGCTAATGCATGCAAAACATATGCACCCTCAGTTAATCTGATCTGGTATTTTTATAACTTTTAGGATTATAAAAATAGGTGAAGTAGAATAAAATAATTTTAGTTTCTTGTGCACCTGATATATATTAAATAAATCTCCACTAGGAGAATTTAAGGGCTTTAGCATTTAGCTATTATAGCTAAACTCCAGACCGCTCTATAGAAGACACGTATATGCATTTATGTTAAATACATAAAAAAAAAATACAAGTTTGTTCTTTGTTTCCTTTTTAGTAGCAACTTATAGTTATTTCCACTTTTGAAATAGCACCCACTTTCGAAGTATTACATGTTCCTATTGACTTAACTCCAAAAAAATCAAGGCATAGAAATAAAGCACTGCTCCTCCATAGCTTAAGCAGGGGAAAGAGAGCCGGGTCAATAGGAATATCCTTCCTCTTTGTATAGTTATACACAGTAGAGGGTCGTTTGATAGCCGATAGTTCAAGTTACTTTCACCCATACACAGGGTTAATTATTTAATATTGGGTTTTGGACTCTGGGTATACATTTTGTTTTTCTGAAAGACAGCCGGGGGCTCACAGGAAGGAGTAGGTCTTCACTCCAACCAAACCAGTATATAGTAGAAGGAAATATCCAGCCACACTCTATTCCACACTGAATCAGTTTATGGAAAGTTAGTCAGTGACACCGAGTCCTGTCCCCTCTGTCTTGTTTCAACCAATCCTAGGCTTGCTCAGAGATCTCTAGGACTCTACTGTCCAGTCACAGGCAGGGCACACAAATGTTACCATATTGTTTTGTTTAACTGTAGAGAAAAGATAGGTCACCAACTTGGCTTTGCTGGAAGTAATACATAGAAATGCAAATCCCTTATAAGTTAGAGCAGCTACCATTTATGTATTTAGCGGTTTTCCTGGAGTTTAGCTTTAAAAGAAACAATTAAACATACTAGCAAAGATTTCTCACTATTATTATACATCTTTTCAGTGTTGAAGTGTGTATACCCCTGGTACGCTGGTAGAGAAATATATTGCACAGGTCATATTTAAAGTGGCACTAAACATTAAAAATGCGTTCAAACACCTAAACTATTAAAAAACCTTAGATGTGCATCACTCGGCTGTAGATCCTCAAATCATCTCTGAATTTGTGCTGACACTGTCCTTCCTTCTGGAGTGTGGCAAATGTTGTTCTCCATGGTCAGTGTATGTTGTAAAGTAACCACTGCCCCAAGCTCACTCCCATGGTGGACTACAATCTCTTGTTTAGTTTACCAATTTGTATCGAGATTGTAGTCCACCACGAGAGTGAGCTTGGAGCAGTAGTGAAGGGAGGACAGTGTCTGCACAAATTTAGAGATGATTTGAGAATCTATAGACGAGTGATGTCACATTTTTGGTAATTTTTAAAAGGTGCTTGAATGCATTTTTAAGATTCAACTGCTGAGTTTAGTGTTGCCCTAAGGGGCTGTTGTGACCACAAATGTGGAATTATTTTGTAACAGGGACCTATAGCAATTTCATGTAATGCATCTCCAGTCTACGGCTGTCTCCTGAAGCATGTCCCCATTCTCCAACTCATAGCAAGTTCAGTCTCATATAAAACTCCTGTTGCATGTGCGCAGTCTTGACAGCTTTCTATTTACTAAATATTATGTGTGGCCTTTTGTTGTGTCAGGAACCACACTTAAGACTTCCCTATTTCTAACTAGTTGACCACTTTTAGTGTTTACATGTAATTGCAATGCAATTTGCATGACAATGCAAAATTGAATGTAATATATACACAACTTAAAGATGCCAAAAACCTGAACAATTAGTTTGCATAAGAGTCAAGGCTTCTCTAGGGAGATGAAGGGGCTTTTCTAAATTGCAGGACTACAGCATGTGTTTTACCTTATGATATACATATTTTCTATATGCACAACAGAATTTGATAACTGAAGTACACATTGAAATGTATAGGAAACGATGCTAGAGGGGGGAGCAGCAACACAGATATGCTGTTTTCCTTTTCTGCATCTCTGGAACTAAAAAAACTGCCATGTGAACCGCAACAAGGCATAACTCCAGTAAAACCTCTAAAACTAGTTAAAATACATAAAACGGGAGCCGTTTACCTGCCAGAGGATCTGTATTTCTGTTCATCCAGTCCTACAAGACTATGCAGTAAGGCTGGTGATATATTTCTCTGCTGTAGTTAGGCAAAAATGCTTGGTCACCTCCCAGCCTGCAACTAGACAGCAATTCTTGCCCCTTTACTCTTCTCCTGCTGACAACATGTTTCTTCTTGGGCTGCTTTTTTTCTTCCAGTATGAGCTTTGCTTTACAAAGGATTACTGGAGGCTGATACCAAGTCAAATTCCGGTACTTACAATAGGCTGCATTGAAACCAGGATTTTATACTCACTGTAAAATCCATTTCTCTGTCTGTTGAAGGACACAGCATGATGGTAAGAAACCTAGGGTTATACTGCCACCTACAGGTGAAATGGACATAAAGCACCTAGAAACCTGCAAGCCAGCCCCCTTGACGCGATATATAAACACTTCCCCACCTGGTCAGTTGCAGCAAGCAGTCCACAGAGAACGAAAGCATATGGGGCAATGAGCTGTGTCCTCAAAGGATTTTATGGAGAGTACAAACATCCTTTTTTCCATCATTGAGGGATGCAGCTTGCAAGTAAAAGACCTAGGGGCATCCAGAAGCAGTCAAACACTAAGGGATGGGCACACCCAAAAACTACAGGTGAACCAGCCTAAAAGGAAAACATACACGCTTTGCCTTGTTTGCGTAAACTTTACCAGAAAAAAAAGGAGGCACCTTAACTAATAACTCGCAGGCCTGCACAACCTGTCAAATTATTCAAGGGAGCTGGAGAGCCTCTTGTAGGACCTTCTGGAACAAAACAGGAATCAGTCACACAAGGTCAACTTTGATAACGCAAACCACATTCAGGATGTAGAGAAATTTCCTTGGGGGGTGAACCAGTGCCAGACAACATGATATTTACACCGAGGTGAAAAGCAAAAAACAGGATACAAAGGTTTCTGTCTCAAAACAATCTCATATTTGTGTCATGTGGAGTCTTGTGCTAAATGGAACAGACGGGTAGCCACTGTCGGCGGCAGGAACACAGCAAAGAGAATACCAGTATACTTAATGAACTGGGAAAACCTGTGCTTCTTTTGCTTACTGGAAAGACGTCAATGATTTCCAATAGTAGGCCAAAGCTACCAGTAGTGGTTGATAGTAGAAACAAAATCTTCAAAAAATTAGCAAAAAGGAAGGAACATCCATTCACCAAGCCGAGCTGAGTAGGTGTGAGGAGTTATAGCTGTAATGTGTTTACTGTTCATTTTGCCGGTATGCAGCAGCATAACCATTTTTGCAATCAAGCTGCAAAAATTTTTGCAATTAAGCTGCTCCTCAATGGAAGATAGAGAAATACATTTTTTACTGAATATATTGCTGCATGCCATTTCTTTATATATATACCTTGCTTGAAGTTCAGCTTCATGTTTTTACACAGGATTGTCAATGCAGTAGTACTGCAGAGGAAATTTGTTAAAGGCACAGTTCCACAATGAACAGCTCCCAGGTGTTCCTTGATAAACAGTTGAAACAAATTACCACAAGTTTTTATTTCCTGTTGCTGGACTTCAGTTATTCCCTCTACTGAACTTACTTAAAGCTCAAATGAACATTCACTTAAGTCAGCTTATTATATTCAAGGTCCATCAAAAAAAAAAATGTGTTAGAGGTCTTACAGTTTGAAGACAAGGCAATACTTGAACAGAAAAGACAGCCTGCCCCACCTGCCAGCATGCTTCAGAGGATAACTTAAGCAACTAAAAGGCACTTAAAGGAAGCAGCAATTTATTTAATTTGTATTTATTAATTTTAAGTTCGGCAATGGGAAAGTAACAAATATAACGTAGGTGTTATCCTAACTTGGAAATAAAAACAGTTTAAAAAAAAAAAAGATTTTGAACACCTTTTGCTGAAATGCACCTGGAATATATTTAGTCAAACTAAGTTTAGTTGGGCTTCAATTGGTAAGTTGTGTAACTTAAGTAAAGCTTTTATATAAAATCTGTAAATTAAAAAAAAAAAAAAAAATCAAATAATCTATAAGTGTTAATATAAAGTATATGTACTCTGATCAAACGCGTTTCTCTTTTTTATTCCACAGGAGTATTAATAGATGCAATAAAAACAGCAGGCACTGCTGGTTAAGGCAACAGGCTCCTACGCAAAGTACTAAGTGTACTTCTCACTCATGTGCATCTTTACCCCCAGGCTGTCAACTCAAAGCAAGATGCAGTGCCTACACAGATGTTTACTGCATCATTTATTGGGTCAAAAACATCAGATTTGAGGTAAACAGCACAAGTTAATTGATTTAAGTTAAAAAAAATAAAAATTACATAACCTTTGCATACTCTGCAGAGCATTTTTTTTAATTCTACCTGACTGTTAAAGACACCTAAATAAGTAACTCAGCCTTTGGTTAACCAACCAAGCCACTTTAATACATAAACATCTGCATGGTTAAAAAACATCAACATTATAACCTGAATGCCCACAAACCATGATGCAACTGAAAGCAGAGTGTTTAAGGCCTGGTTCACACCTGGGCGTTGTGTAGCGCATTCCTACGCTCTGCAAAACGCTCAAACACCGAAATCCCATTATTTCCTATGGGCATGGTTCACACCTGGGCGTATTACAGGCTCTATGAACGCGCTACAAAACGCCCTACGCCCAAAGAAGTACAGGAGCTTCTTTGGGGCGTATTTGCCACGCGTATCTATTGGGATACAGCCAGGTAGCCCTCGGTAAATGCGCGTTTGTCGGGCGTTTTTTTACCGCGAATCGCTGTAAAAGTGTGCGGCATGAAACGCGCATATTCGATACGCCTAGGTGTGAACCGAGCCTGAGAGTTGCTGCACATTTTGCATTTTGGGATTCTAGAAAGTCAACAAAGTCTTCCTTACTTTCAAACTATGGATTTTCTTTATGGAATCACTGTGGCATTTATATGAATTTACCAACTTCAATTTAACCACCTCAATAGCAGCATGTTTCATTGCCAATAAATTGTGTCAAACATTAGATCACCTTGGGGTGTTTCCAAAAAATATTTTGGAAATGTTTGT
>NW_017307426.1:212108-221060 GCF_000935625.1 Nanorana parkeri | reverse complement strand
AAGATCACAACACTAAAAAGTGAAAAAAAGGGTATTAAGGAAACAAGGACAAAAAAAAGTTAAATGTTAAATCTCTTTTAAAACAGAAAATACCTTTAACATGAAAGTTTTGTACAAATAGTAATAATGTTTTCCAAGGATAAACCGGTAAGCTTAAAAATCAAACTATTTAAATCTCAGTCTGATTAAAATCTATGATACAATAAATTGTCTTTTTTTATTAAACAAGTATTTTCATGTACCCATGAGCATGAAACTCAAATATTTTTTTTTACAAAATTTCAATAAAATTCAGTTCAAAATACTACCACATGCCTTGTAATGAAGCTTTGTAACCGTAGACCACACCTAATAGTATACTCCAAAAAGGTGTATTTATAAAAAAAAATGACCACTAGATGAGGAGCATAGGAAACATGTCCTATGCTTCTCAGCTCCATCTAGTGACCATAATGAGGTATTTTCCAGATATTACATTCTACTTGAAAAGAAAATATACCAAGAATGGTTATTTTTGCCTCCATTTGCACAGAACAAACATTAACAGTTTCACAGGTAATCTCTGCAAATTGTTTATAAATACACCAAGTGTTTCTTATTTCTGTCTAAATACATTATATATTTTGTACCGTCCATGTGATGTGTCACAGAAGCATTCTCTTATCGAGTAAAAATAATGGCTAGGTGAAAGGAAAACATTTAGTGTTTTCTTCTTCATTGTTGCATATTTCTTTATAAACAAAACTGAATAACATGCCAAGAGGACAAAACGTAGTTTTCTTCCAAAGCTGTAGACTGCAAATATAGAATGAGCTAGATGTACTTTCACGGAGTAAAGTTATCTTCACAAATTGCTAAGTTATGCTGCAATTAAGTCTGTTATGGAAATAACTTAGACAGCAAGACATAATCCTTTGACCTCCCAGGCTCATGCATAACAAGAACTGTCAAGAACCGTTTTGATTTTTAACACTGAAGAGAATTGTCTGCAGGGAGTTCTCTAACAATTCTTATTCTTGTTTCCAAATCATATAAACGGTCCTCCTAAAATGGAACAATGCTGTGTTCACTTAAAGATGGTATCTGAGATTTTTCCTCAAGTGCATAAACTGGCTTTTACTGGCAATGGACTGGCGATTTTTTCTGTTAAAGGGAAAAAAAACAAAAACAAAAAAGCAAAACATTCTGTATTTCTCTATAACAAGGAGCATTATTTCTTAAATGTGAAGGTTCCCAACCTAGGGCTCATCAGCAACATACAGCAATCGCTTTTTATGGAGGTCATGGTAGCTTCTATGAATGTGTGCATTAGCCATTCAGCTGCACACTAGCTAGAATACAAACCTCTCACAAACAAAAAAAACAAGCAGCGATTTCCCAATTTAAATATAATAACAGGTTTAACATTAAAGTTAGACCGTTTTTTCCAATACTCAAGTATGGCTTTCCATCATATCTGAATGTCACTCACAAACCAAAGATATGGGGACCTCGGCTTCAATTCACAATTTGCTTAGGTGTTTAACAAAACGATGAGCAAAAACTAAATTAAAACACAGATCATCAATAAACGTATGCACCCTGAGGCCTGGTTCACACTCGGGCGTTTTACAGCGCGTAGGAACGCGCTGTAAAACGCCCTTCACCCAAAGAAGTACAGGAGTTTCTATGGGGCGTATTTGCCATACGTATCCATTAGGATACAGCAGGATAGCCCCCGGAAACGCGCCAATCGCAGTAAAAACGCACAGCACGAAACGCCCATATTCCGTACGCCCACGTGTGAACCCAGCCTAAAAGGTAACTACACACATGGAAAAAAAAAATTTGAATATATCTATAGCCATCTAGAGTATTATGTGAAGAAAAATCCACTCAATGTTTCTGACACCGTCACATCTTATTACAGACAGAGATAAACATGGAGACTATTGTTGCTGCCAAGAAAGACCTATTACCAGATTTAAAATTGATGTTTGGCAGTAAAGATGGCTACCTACAGCTCAAATTTCAATGGATTCCTGGCGATCTTTGAGCTGTGGGTGGCCCCGTCAGCTTCTCCCGGTTTGACAACAGTCAATATCTCAAATCAATCAGATGAACGCACTGTTCAGGTATTTAGCAGACTTGGGTGATGCAGCTGCTGAATGCAATAGCCATCAGCAGGCATTTCTCTATGCACGCTGTATAGTTTAGGTGGGGGAATCTAATGATTTCTCTCAAACAGAGTGCATCCAATCTAAGTCTACTGTAATCTAATCTCATGGCAGATTTGCAAAAATGACACTACTAACACTGCTCACAGATATATTAATTTTCAAGTGGAATTTAATAGTTGTATAAGAATACAAAAAACAAACTGTGGATTAAATAAAATGTCTGAACTCTGGGGCCATGTGCAATGAGTCACCCTAGTGAGCACCACACTAGGGTACAGTACTGAGCATCGATCGAAGAACGGCACCAGGTACTGCTAAATAGTAGTAGCAATTTCCTTATTCTAACCTTCAGCATTATTGTCACCATAAATGTGACAAAAAAAAAATCCATGTGCTATGTTTCAGGTTCTCAACCATGAGTTGAGAAAGGGTCACACTTGAGCCGAAATATAGCATGACATTTTTGAATGCTTTCAACTGCTCTGTTATGAGCCATGTTATATGGTGCAGATGATTTAACAAAGAGGGTGAACTTGTTAATGCTGTTGAGAAGTCTGCAATGCCGTTCCTTTATTGACGGTCAATAAAAAGGCTTACTGAAAAATCTACAACTGGAAGGGCTTTGTATACATGTATTTACTGTATATCCATAACACACTTATGCCACCTCTGTTCAGGACATTGGAGAGCATAAGTTTCTTAAAACCCTTGTACATTCGAATGGGAGTTTACCAAGGATTGCACTGTTGCCACACACGTAGCCCTACAGTACACAGGATGTTAGCTAGTGTTCCTGCAATTCACTGAACTCCAAGTTCCCCCGAGGATTTAGAGAACAAAAAACAACTTGGGTCTGGTTACTGAGGAGCTAATCAGATAAAAGGGCAGATACTTGCCATTGCAGGCTAATATCAGATGAAGTTATAGGTAGATTTGTGTAAGGTACACATGTAACATTGATCACACACATCAAAACAAAAACAGTCATATCTATCCTTACCATGATTATACTCAATAAAACATTTAGCAGTGCTCCATTATTGAATAGCTGCAGTAAATTGCTATTCCTTGTCGCCCGATCTTTCAAATTGCATGGGTCCCTCACCTGTACACATAAACATCTAATGAAAATGTAATATGATAAAAAAATGCACTAATCTGGACTTTTATAGTACATTTTTGTGGTAATGTCCTTCAGTAGGAGATCAAAGTTTACCATTAAAAGGCTATGTAATGCTCCATTCACACTTCTGAATGGGGCCAATAAGTCTCGTGCTATTCGGAAGTACTACACAATGACAGCTGGCAGTGCCCGTATGTAATCACACATGCTGTGATTACCTGCAGATGATCGCCCCTGTGCGCAGGCTCTTTGTATCCAGGGGTGATCATTTACAGGTTATCACAGCATGTGCAATTACATGTGAACAGCCCCAAGCAGCTCGAGCGCTGCCAGCTGCCATATTGTACAGAGTCTCCTGCCTGCAGCTGATCACAAGTCTAGCAAAAGCAATTTGTGAAACTCATGTGATCCTCCCCATTTGCAAGTGTGATGGTGCACACAAATATTGATCACTTGTGACTGCATTCCACCAATTTCAAGATTCAGCGCTTCTGTTTTCATCATAATCTCCTATACAGTGTATGTCTGAGTATTTTCTAATTTAACCAAAAACCCAGAAAAAATCCCAAAACAAATACACTGCCCAGGGAGGTAAACGGATACAAAAACCCCAAACAAGTCAGCAAGGAATTTTGAAATCAGGGACTGCAGTACAGGTCACAGGATTAGTATTGGGACAAGGTGTTATAGATCAGCTTAGCACAGAATTAGGCATAGACTCGGTGTTATGCAGCTTTTCTAGCAATGAAGTACTTGAATATTTTGTTTTGGCCATGTCCCTTTGCATAAAAAGAAAAAAAAAATGATATCAAAACCTGGCCAAAACAATATTCACAATGCTACACCAACAAAATTCTTAGAGTTTAATGTGCTGATCAAATATGAATTAGATTGATGACAGACTGTAAAAGGAACATTCAAATGTTATGGTTACTGCCGATGAATGCAGTGCTTTCTATTAACATGAACAGAATCAGGTTTACAGATAACTAGTAAAACTTCGATATACAAGAACAGACAAGTCATTCAAATGAAAAAAATTAATATTGCATCAATACTAAAAAGGGGGAAAAATGCAAGGTAGCATTTGCTAAACTAAATATCAGGTCTCATCAAATCAATTTTACTAACAAAAACTGACAAAATGCATAGAAGAGGGCAGCTCCGTGTTTACTTATAATCACATGATGCCAATAACCAGCACAGGTCCTTCTGTCCAGAAAATTAAAAACAGGTATATAAACCATTTTTTTGTGAAAGTGACTTTTGTTCTCCATCATCTTTTTTGGAATAAAATACATGTTTCTTAATTTACAAACTGCTAAATGGCAAATAAATGCTTAAAGCAACGTCTCTTTGGCAACTGTTGATTTTCATTTGTCTGCTATAACAGTAACAAGCTATATTTTATCCATATAAAAAATAAATCAGATGAAGTTTTAATTACGCGGATGAAGATATCTAGCTGCTATTAAGAAGTCAAAACCAACAAAATTACATAAAACAAATGTTACATTTTATTTTAAGTCAGTTTCAGTGTTGCCCTTTTGCTCTTAACCACTGGAAAAAAAACAAAATAAAGCAGATCTGTACAGAACGGTAAGGGTCAGTGTTGATAAACTCTTGTTACCTTCAGAGCCGCTAGTTTACTATCTTATACCTCGCCTTGACTATTGCAACGCCCCTCTTGTGAGCTCACCTTTACACAGGCTACCGCTCCTTAAGGCCCCGTTCACATTGCGCGATTTGCAAATCGCGCGTCTGTCGTGCGATTTGCATTTTGCGCAATATCGCGCAAATGCTAGCATTGAGTAAGCGAGAATCGTGGCAAAATCCGCTCCAAAAAAGGGTCCTGCTGTAGCGACACACGACAGCAGGACCCTTTGCCCCATTAGATGCATTGAAGAGCGATATCGCGCAATTAGATGCATTGAAGAGCGAAGTCATGAACGCTGCTTCCAGAACTGCTCATGGACCAGTCTGCTCGTCACCTCCTCCCATTCTCTCCTAAAAGACTTCTCCAGAGCCTCTCTCATCTGCAGCTCTCTACCCCAATATGTCCACCAATCTCCTACTGTGTTCACATTTAGCAGATCCTTGAAAACGCCAGGGAAGTCTATCCTGCCTCCACCTATATACTGTACTAATTACTCTCATCATTTTATCTCACAATAAATGCAGTTTGCATGACTTGCCTTTCCCTTTAGATTGCATGCTCTTACAAGTTAGGCCCTCGTAACTATCATGTATTGGAACCATATGATGTCCCTTTATTTTGTAAAGTGCCGTGCAAAAAGTTGGAGCGATATAAATTCAGATTATTAAAGCCACACTCCAGGCAAAACTATCATTTACACTCCACAATGGGTGTCTAAAATACACTGCTCAAAAAAATTAAACAAACACTTTATGAAAACAAATCAGATCTCAATGGGGAAAAATATCCTGGTGAATATCTACTGTATACTGGACTAGGTAATGTGTTAGGAACAAAAGGATGCCACATCGTTTGATGGAAATTAAAAATGATCAACCTACAGAGGGCTGAATTCAAAGACATCCCAAATATCAAAGTGAACAAATGATGCAGCCGGCTAGTCCATTGTACTGAAATTTCATTGCTGCAACTCAAAATGGTACTCAGTAGTTTGTATGGCCCCCAGGTGCTTGTATGGATGCCTGACAAAGTCAGGGCATGCTCCTAATGAGATGACGGATGGTGTCCTGGGGTATCTTCTGCCAGATCTGAACCAGGGCATCACTGAGCTCCTGAACAGACTGAGGTGCAACCTGGCGGCGTAGGATGGACAGAGACAAAGTCCAAGAGAGGTTCTATGGGATTCAGGTCAGGCGAGCGTGGTATCAATTCCTTCATCCTCAAGGAACTGGCTGCATACTCTCGCCACATGAGGTTGGGCATTGTCGTGCACCAGGAGAAACCCAGAATCCACTGCACCAGCGTAGGGTCTGACAATGGGTCCAAGGATTTCATCCCGATACCCAATGGCAGGCAGGGTACCATTGTCTAGCCTGTAGAGGTATGTGCATCCCCTCCTCAGATATGCCTCCCCAGATCATCACTGACCTACCACCAAACCAAACCGGTCATGCTGAACGATGTTACAGGCAGCATAACATTCTCCATGGCTTCTCCAGACCCTTTCACGTCTGTCACGCGTGCTCAGGGTGAACCTGCTCTCATCTGTGAAAAGCACAGGGCGCCAGTGGCGGACCTGCCAATTCTGGTGTTCAATGGCAAATGCCATTCGACCTCCACAGTGCCAGGCAGTGAGCCGAGGGCCCACTAGAGGACATCAGGCCCTCCTCATGAAGTCTGTTTCTGATTGTTTTGCCAGAGATATTCACACCAGTGGCCTCCTGGAGGTCATTTTGAAGGGCTCTGGCAGTGCTCATCCTGTTCCTCCTTGCACAAAGGAGCAGATACCGGTCCTGCTGATTGGTTAAGGACCTTCTAATGGCAGGGCTGGCCAAACTCCGGCCCTCCAGCTGTGGTGAAACTACAAATCCAATAAAGCATCTCTCTCCAGGAGTCATGTCTGTGGCTGAGAGTATCTTGCAAAGTCTCATGGGATTCCTAGTTCCAGCACAGCTGGAGGGCCGCAGTTTGGCCATCCCTGTTCTACGCTCTGTCCAGCTCTCCTAGAGTAACTGCCTGTATTATGGAATCTCCTCCATGCTCTTGAGAATGTGCTGGGAGAAACAGAAAACCTTCTGGCAATGGCACGTATTGATGTGCCATCCAGGAGTAGTTGGCATACCTGTGCAACATCTATAGGGTCCAGGTATCGCCTCATGCTACCAGTAGTGGCACTGACACTAGCCAAATACAAAACTGGTGAAAAACAGCCAGAAAAGATGAGTAGGGAAAAAATGTCAGTGGCCTCCACCTGTAAAACCATTCCTGTTTTGGAGGTCGTCTCATTGTTGCCCATCTAGTGCACCTGTTAATTTCATTAACACCAAAGCAGCTGAAACTGATTAACAACCCCCTCTGCTACTTAACTGACCTGATCAATATCCCAGGAGTTTCATTGACTTGATATACACTGATTACATTTTTTTGAGCAGTGTATAATTAAAAAGTTGGGTGTTATGTGCAGAGAGCTGCTTCAGAGTGTGAATGTTTTACCAAACAGCAAGCTGTCCGCTGCACACAACACCCGGCTTCTGAGCAGTGAAGAGAGGGCGAGATGTGACTTGAGCTGCACATCACTCCAGTCGCATCACTCGCCTATTCTCACCTCTCCTCAATACAGAAAAATACATTTCTAAAGAATACAAGACATTTTATGATTGGAAGAGAGGTCACATCCCCTCCCCCTCTTTTCCTCCTCCAATCACAAAACGTCTTGCATTCCTTGAAAAAATGATGAGATTCTGTGAGTGAAAAATAGTGAAGAGGGGCAGTTGATGCAAAAGTTTCTGCCCAGTCAGTTGCCTTCATCTTAGACTTTTTGCATTGTTCTTCCATTTGAAACATTTTATGCAGAGTGACAAGCATCCATTAAAATGATATATAACAAGTTATTAGTGCATCACTTTTACCTTTCCAATTAGTTTATTAAAGTTTACATCCTCAATTCTTTAGTACAGCAAAAGGTTGTGTCAACCGTTTAGATATAGAAATCTTATTCATGTATGGTAAAGAATAACTAAAAATGCAACTGTTTTGTAGATAAAGTCCCTTTTATGTTTATTCTGAAAATGGAAAGTTTTAGAAAAGTATAAAATCCTAAATGCTGTGACATAAAAGGATATATTTAGCCAAAAGCGTAAGCAGCACATAAAACCCAATCATAATGCAAATTACCAATGCCAGACCAGTAAAACTTGGAAGAGAATCAGATTGTTATGGATTATTTCACTTGTTGCTTAAAAAGAACTCCTCCGGGAATAAAAAAAAACAAAAAAAACCTATCCCTTGCAGTGGGGCAACCCCACACACTGCAAGGGTAAAGTGCTCATTTTTGTCTAAGTGCCAAAATAATAATAGGTATACTCACCCAATCCTCTGAACAGGTTGGCTGCTAGACCAGTCTCTCTGCCATCCCGCTCGCTCACTGCTCCAGCAGTGAAAGGTCCTGCGAGTCATCACGTTCTTTACAGTGTATAGGAAGTGAGGATTCCAAGGAACATTCCATTGATGGAGCAAATGCAACAGGCTGAAGGGAGTGGAGTGGCAGACAGCTGGCTCTGAGATTCAAGTGAGAAACTGTTATATTTTTGTCCCCGGACAAAAATGAGCACTGAAACCTTGCAGTGCAGGGGTAGCCCCATGGCTAAACAATTTCCTGGACCTTTTTCTTCACGACAAAATGTTCCAAAAACAATTAGTTCTACAGGAGTGCCAATATTAGTTGTATATTATGCTTTAAAGGCTACACTGGGGCCTTGATAAGAATAACCTCATGTGCCTAAAGCAGAGCTCCAGGCAAAAAAAAAAAAACACAACAGCTATAGCCCATGTGATTTTCCAACCATCTGCTCACTGTATATACAGCCCAAGAGTAATAAATGTGTCACCTACCCTTAACATAGGATAGGTGATCAAGGTTTGAACGACCCATTCTGTACATCCCTGGACCAACAGCTTGTGTTGAGTACACAGAAAAAGCAGTAATGCCAGGATTTGTAGATTATGCATGACAA
>NW_017307426.1:208572-211649 GCF_000935625.1 Nanorana parkeri | reverse complement strand
CAAAAACAGAATTTTCTGAACGGAAATTTAAAAAATTAGCAGGCTGAAACTGAAATTGTTTTTTTCTTCTAATCTTAAGTTATTTTTAATTAAATATTTATTTTTTTCGCTTTACGGTCAGGGGCTCTAGGGAAATATTGGGGGTCTAAACAGACGCCTGATATTTCCTTTTTAAAAGAGATTGAGCACACAGAGTTCTCAATTTCTTTTTTTGCAGCCCCTGTTATAAATCAACAGGAACCCTCTTTACAGAGGGTTCCTGTTCATATCCAACTTGTGGAGATAGTATGAGTTACTATGGCCTCAATCATGAATGAGCAGGAAGTGATGTAGTGCACTTCCAGTTCATTCATAATTGGGGACACAGTAAACATACTATGTCCTCAATCATTTACATGCAGTAAGCAGTCAGCTGACTGCTTGTAATGCTCTCCATTCTGACTCGCCGTCAAAAAACGCACTCCTCCCCACACTACTTGGCCTCCTGACAGTTTCTCTCCTTGCTGCTGGACACTGCACAACACAATTTGAGCGAAAAGATGGTACCTTCTGCATTTTACCCAAAGTGCCACTTTGGGCCGAAATATATCTCAATCAAAGGGCATATACCCATTTAGAGGAAAAGTGGTAAAAAGTTATTACCTGGCAATAATGTAAAGGAGGAATTGTGGCAAACCAAAAGTGATTATTTTTACCTTCCTCCTGTGACAAGAAGGTGAATGTGAAGGTAATAAAATCAGGGTGAGTGTGTATTTCCAATTTGTTACATGAGAAATATACACAGACACGCTGTAAAGAATGCTTTCAGCAATATTTTAGATTTTGACTCATCAATCCAGAGCACCTGCTGCCATTTTTCTGCAGCCTTGTGGCAAAAAAGCCATACCTCCGACATGGAAATGAGGCTAATCGATTCAACTATGCACAAAAACATAGGAACTGGGGTGGATAAAAATGGCAGCAGGTGTTCTGGACTGAGGAGTCAAAATTGTAAATATTTGGCTGTAACAGGAGGCAGTTTGTTCACCGCAGGGCTGGAGAGCGCACACACACACACCTCCTTTTGGACATTGACTTTTGCAATTTATGAATTGAAAATAGAATGGAAAAGGTTTACTATATATATAGTGGGTAGGATGGTTTAAGCACTGCAGGTGTTGCTTTATGATAGGTTGTCACTGAGCTTTATGCACTTTGTGAACTGCAGCAGCTAGATCAATTTTTAAAAAAGCAGGTAGGTTCAGATACTGTATTATATAAAATGTAATACACATCACACCCCTACTACATATTTCAAAAATTACAGTGCAGATTTTTTTTAAATGTCTAAAAGTATCGGGGGAAAATACAGAACCTAAGACTCAACCCCATAAGCTACAACAATTGTTAGTTGCCACAATGTGTTTTCAGCAAGGAGAGTCAAGAGCTAAAAATAATGAGCAAACACCACATGCACTAAAAGCAAATGGAATGAACATTTAGAGATGATTGGAACAAAGGTTACCACTGTTTAAAGTGTATTTCCACTTTTGCAGTCAAACTTGAGAAAACCCCTCTATGTTATGCGTTGTTATTCACGCAGCCTACCTCATTTTTTTTTTTTTTAATACAGTAATACCTGGGTTCATGAACGCTTTGTTCACGAACAATTCGCTTCGCAAACAGAAAGTTCGGCAACATGTTGCTTCCGTCCGCGTATCGGGTGACGAACACGACCATCTTCCCCGCTTTGACACATGGTCATGGCTTCCTCTAGTTGAGATCGCGGTCGCAGACAGACCTGTGCACACTTGCTGCAAAGCTTTTTTTGTGTGCTTTTTAGCACATACAGGATTTGATTCGGATTGCGACCTATTCGGTTTGCGACCAGAATCGTGGAACAAATTAAGTTTGTGAACCGAGGTACCACTGTATTTTTTACCTTTCTGATATTTCTGTCTCGCGGGCCTTTGAGCAAACTGCAAGCTAACGTGGAAAAGTTTGAAGTGAGAGTAAAATCACTAGGGACAATATGCTTGGTCTCATTAATAGGGATGTCCCGATTCCACTTTTTCAGGACCAAGTACAAGTACAAGTACTTCCCCGCATGAACTTGCCGATACTTTTTCTTAAAGGGACTGGTGACTTTAAATGATCCATAGTACAACTGCATGTTATGTACTATGGATCATGATTTAACCTATTCATGTTAGCAGGGCAGAATTGTAACTCTATTGCTGGAGTGTAGTGGAGGTGTGTGCTGTATATATGTACTACATATACATTACACATGTCCAGTACACTATAGCTCCCCCCCAACAGGCGGAATGCCAAGGCCCGGTCGCAATCGCGACCACTGCGTCCCTGGTATTGGCGCCAGTGCTGGAATTTGTAGTCCTGTATAGCTGGTGGTATTCTGCGTTCTTGTATAATCATTATACAGTTATGCAGAATACCACCAGCTATACATTTTACAAGTCAGCATACCACCCCCCACAGTCTCCCATCCCCCCCACAGTCTCCCATTCCCCCCCCCCTCCCAGCCATCACCCATAGGGGCTTACCTTACTCCTGCAGAACCTCTTCTGAGTCCTTGGTGGCCAGTGGAGGGGCGCAGGAGAGGGTCCTCCCAATAACCCTAACAGCAGGATGTGGTGGCCTGGCGGTGCCTGCAGAGACAGGCTAAACACTCCTTGCAGTAACAGAGCCACCTGTCCCATCCCCGCACAGCAGCCGCCGGGACATATAGCTGTCACTGTTAGAGTTTACTGCAGTTCAGTGTTGTTCCAAACCGGCACAGTACTTGTACTGTGCCGGTTTTTTACACTGAACCGCAATAAAGTCTGTGACAGCTGTATGTACCCGCAGTGGCTGTGCGGGGATGTACTCTGTCACCAGTGGCAGAGAGCGGCTGCATCTGCTGGCGGGCGTTTGCCCCGTACAAATCCCCCTCCGTATCCACCACTGATGGCGGCGCAGGACGTCGGCGTCACTGAGCGGCGGAGCAGCGCGTCACTGCTGTGGGCGGAGCTCCAGGTGGAATCCTCTGGGCAGTCTCCAGCCACCTACATTAGGACCCCGGCTGGAGCTCCGCCCAC
>NW_017307426.1:199094-206423 GCF_000935625.1 Nanorana parkeri | reverse complement strand
GGGCATTTTGACAAGTACAAGTACTTGTCAAAATGCCCTGTATCGGGCCCGATTCCGATGCTAGCATCGGTATCGGGACATTCCCTACTCATTAACATACAATGCTTCTAGATGTTTAACCCCTTGTTAGGATAGTGTTCATATCAAGTTTACAGATGATGAGATCTGCCAGCACAGTACACAATATTTAATTATGCTAACTTTAACCACCCTTGCATTTCAGAGCAAAAAAAATATATATATACACATACACACTTAAGGGAAAGTGTAAGTAATATGCTATGTGAATGAGCACATAGTAACAAATCTAAAGAAGGCGTTATCCCAATTTGGTTGTAATAGTGGAAATGCACTTTATATTCCCCCTGAAATTATAATGCATTTGCCTGGAGTTCTGATAAAGGACTCCTGTAAAAGGAACAAGCAATTCATGAAGAAAAAAGCAAAAAAAAAAAAAAAGCAATGGATGTCCGATAACAAGCAGATAAAAAAACAAAACAAAACAAAACACAAAACAAATTATACTGAATGACATCATGGTACATACATATTGATATGGAGAAGTACAAAAGTTAACAACAAAAAAAATCAAATTTTAGCTGGAACTCTAGCAAGTATGATATGTTTTAACTTATGTTTATGGGAGAAGCAAATGAATGTATTTACCTGTATCCAACCGCTTCACAGGGGACTCATCATCCAGTTCGGACTCTCCACATGAGCTCCTTGACCTTTTTCTTGGTTGCAGGAGTGTTTCCAACCTTGGGAGGACTACAGACAAAAAGGTTTTGGTCCCTAGCTGTGGTGAAGTTGGCTGTGTTTCATTGTTCTTTGAAGGCTTTTGGGGGCTTACACTTTTTGATTTGCGGAAGAGAATAGATGTACGTCTGTTTACATCAGCTGAGGATTCCGCAACTTCAGAATCTGTCGAATCACTGAGATTACTGTCCTTAAGTGAATATTCTGAACTGTGTCCATTTAATACTTCATCCTGAACAGTAGCACTATGCAATTCATTATCAAAAGTTACTCTTTTGTATAGCTTACTCTGCTCGGGATTGAGTTCTATTGGTTTGAGGGTTGGTGGTTCTGAATTAGTCTCCGAGTTTGAAGGTAGAGGTAATGCATCGGATGGTTCAAGTTTAGGGGGAGATTTATCTCCTGAAAAAATTATAAATAAAGTGCCATTTTTGAAAGCTGTATAAAATTATACATGTTTTCTTATAAAACAAAACTAAATCTATTAAAATCTCATTTAAAAACACAAAAGTTATACAGGTGCATAACAGTGAAAACAAATTTAGACTACAACATCTAAAAAAGTATCAAACAAAAGCTACATTTAAAATTTACTTGTTTATAATTTGACTAATTAAAAATCAAGGATTTTATTTATTTTTTTACAATATATCACTTCACAGAAGGTGTTCAAATCTACTAAGAATATGGATCTGCATTAATAGGCTATATGAAAGACCTATGCACATCTACTTAGGAAATAAACCACTTTTTGAGTCACAAATTAATGTTTTTTAAAGGGTATTTAAACCATCTGAGTTTTTTTGCAGGTTGCTACTACTAGCAAGCAGTAGATTTATGCCAAAACAAAAAAAGTCACCAAACAGGTTTAAACTTACCTGTGTCTCTGGCGCGCGCTCCCGTCCGAAGATCCTCACAAGGCCACAAAGGATCATGGGGCAGGTGCATGCACAATACAGATCTTCGGCCGGGAGACAAGGAGAGGCACTAGGTAGGTCAATGCAGGCAGCCCAGCAGCAAGACGTAGCAGTCAGCGCTGGATCACAGACCGGCACCAGCACCGGTGGGACTGCTGAAAACTACAGGAAAGATGATGATCGGATCAACATCATCATTTAAGGTAAGTGCTTACACCAGCATTAAAAAAAAAAAAAACACTGTGTGCACCAGATTCCTCAGCAAACCCACATATTACCTTATTAAAAGTAAAAAACACTGACACCATCACTAGGCTGCACATGGCCTGTGCAGAGAGCAGAGCTGTGGGAGGGATCCAGCTTGAACACTTATTACAGGCTGCCTGCAGAAAACTACAAGAGAGGGACAGATACAAGACCAGTCACCCTGAATAAGGAAAGAACAGCAGTGACTGGGGTCTTCATTACAAGAAGCTCTTGCACAGAGGTAAACTTTCACACTGGATTCTGCACAAAGCTTGAAGAAAAGCACACCGAGATTTAAGTAGGATGCACACAACTCTTATTTAGATATTTGCTCATCCCAGAGTTCAGCCTTAACTACTTGAAGACCAGGTGTTTAGACCCCCTTCCTGGCCAGGCCATTTTTCAGTGTTCAGCGCTGCAGTACTTTGACTGACGTTTATTCCGTCATGCAACGCTGTACTGAAATGAATGTTATACCATTTGGGGACAGATAGAGCTTTATTTTGGGGGTATTTTATCACCACTGGGGCTTTTATTTTTTATTATAATTAGGAAAAATTACAGAAAATTTTGAAAAAAAAAAATGTTACTTAGGGTTCTATTCACTAAAAATTTAACTGACAATACCGCGCCACCCTGAGGTCCTGCTGCACTTATCTACAATCTGCATACAAAAAAAAACGGTCAGTGCATCGGTCCAGGCACTTTAAACTTTACTGCACAGCCCGAAGGCTTTGTAATAATTTCAATGGCAAGTGGCCACGAGAATGTGCTGAGCAATGAGAATCCCCTGTGCACCTTCTTTCTTTGTCAAGGTGCTGTCAATTTGAGTTTTCATTCAGCCCCAGAAAAACTAATTTCTTCCAGATATGGTACACAGGGGTGTGGAATTCGTAACGCCCAACGCCCGGGACATGTAGTTCCTGGCAAGTATAGTTTTTTCACTGTTTTAGCCCTGCTATGTACAAGTAGCAGGGCTGTTTTGACGAGCGGCGAGAGCGGCGCTGCGAGCGGGAGGCGTGGATAGCTGAGAGCGGGGGGCGTGGCCCGAAGCGTCCAGCGCCGAGAGCGGGGGCGGAGCCTGGAGCGCTGAGAGCGGGGCCGGAGCAGTGACAGGCTCTGTCACCTCCCTCTGTCGCTGGCGGCCGCTGCTCGTTTCTGTCACAGGAGTTCTAGCACAGAGCTGTGCTAGAACTCCTGTGTTGGAGGTGACAGGGTCAATAAAGAGAACCTGTCACCTCCAAAAGCTATCACTGTGTGATAACACTACAGTTAAGTCTAAAAAAAATAGTTTAAAAAAGTAATACTTAAAAAGGTAACTAAATAAAAATGTAAAAATAATAAAACAAATGAAAATTGTTTACAAAGTAAATAAAAAATGAAAACCAGTCCCGCTGCTCATCTGCATGTGAATAAACTGTGATTGTATGCTACCGCTCGGCAAACACAGCAACCTGCCTGGCACGACTGGGGTGCCATTAGAAAATAATGGCATTGCCAGAGTGATCGGCGGTGGTGTGCGATCTGTGACTGCCCGATCATCGTGCACGAAACCGAGCAGATGGCTGGGTGGTCACGGAATCGCACACCACCGCCGATCGTGCTGTCAGTGCCATTATTTTCTCCAGCAATAACGCCTGGGCGATCCCACACGATCACGGTTGAAAACACTGCACGGTGCATGTCGTGAAAATAGGTACATGTATCTTTTTTTCAGCGATTGCCACCCAGATGTAACCCCTTACATGTGGAGGCTACCGCACACGATCGCACGTCCCGGGAATCTGCACCCACCCTAACGGGTAAATTCACTTTCCCAAGTAATTTGGGGAAATGGAATTACCCGCACAAATCTCCCTCACACTATACTTACCTTTCGGCGAACGGCCCTTCCCCCTCCCACCAGTACTATCTGTACCTGTGCCATGTATTCTGAATTTCGCTCGCAAATTGCAAGCACCTCGTTGGTCAACACGGTCACCTGACGGCACTGACCAATGAGAAGCGCTTCCTAGCACTGCTAAACACGGTTTTGGTTAAAATAATTTTTGGGGGATCAGGACAAGTAGATTGTCATGAAGGACAAGTAGATTCGCCCCCCGCTTTAGTCCTTGGACAAGTAGTTTTTTCCAAAATTTCCACACCCCTGGGACACATGTAATGCTCCTCTCTGCCTCCCACAAAGCAGACTTCAGCATTTCAGAAACAATCACCAGCCTTTTTAGGGGACAGAAGGCACATTAAAAAAAAAAAAAAAAAAAAAAGGTAGAAGTAAACCTAATGCACCAAACACCTAACCCCACCAGCAACCAAAGCTAGGTTAGCATTTGAATCCCCATGTTTGATTTTAAAGATGTAAACATTAACTGTATGGCTCCATCTAGTGGTGGGAATGCCGTGTGAATGGCATTCATCCAGTGTATGGTTCAGCGGAAGATTTATATATTGGCGCCATATTTTTTTTTAAGCACTGTGTACCAAACCATTGCCATCTTTCTCCATAAAACATTGTTTCAAGGTTGTTGTTTTTTTTTTGAATATCAATGCTTCTGATTTTTTGCCAACCTCTTTCAGTCAATTTCTAAAATTTTAATTTACCAATGGTGGATCATGCCTGGACAGCATGCGTCAGCAGTCACAAGTCGTATCAATTAGGGGTGCATGAGACACAACGGAGTAGTTAGTCAATGAAATGAAGTACCTGAACAAAGACCTTCATGGCAGGATCACCAAGCATATTTTTTATTAAAGCTACATATTTAGCAAGACACAATTTTTGAAGCTACATTAACATGTCAAAAGGTATGACATTTTAGTGATTGGGATTCGATCTACTTAGAGCAGATGAAGCACTAAGTCAAAAAACGGCTGTTTTTCAAAGTAGTCATTCTTTAGTAGGAAAGCCTGCAGGGATCTTGACTTAGTTACTTGCTACAGGTTCAGATAACAGAGCTAGCACTCATAACACAAGTTAGTTCCAGCAGTCAGATGGTGTGTGGCAAAACAGTTGGAAAAAATTAAATAAATAATATGATGCACACACACTAAACTGGAAATTATATGCATGACTTGTAAGAAAATACAAGTGTTCACTTATTTAAAAAAAAAAAAAAGTTAAATTCCACCATTATAATTAAAGATAAAAAGTCATAATAGTCTTATGAATTTCTTTGTGTATCACTATAAATGTAAACATAAGATAGTAAAACAAGTTCAGTGGTAAAAGACACATTAAAAGTGGGGGAAAAAATCCTCTGTCGCTGAGAACATTTGGCATAAAATAGTACACATGAATGATAAACACCACCACCATTCACAAACTAAGTCACTTATAAAAGGCTGTTTGTGTTTAACTTTCATTTTCAATTTCTTTGATCATGAGTGTCTTTGAAAAGACCATCGTTTATATACAACCTAAAGTAGATTTCTCTGTGTATAGTTATAATTATATATGCACATGGGGCTGCCTCATATACTCATCCCACATGCAATCTTTGCTCCCTGTCCATTAATGCACGCTCGTTTTCTCTGCACAAAACGTATGCAGTCTTTGTGGCTGAGATTTTCCCTAAGAGGTTGTTGACTGGGTAATGACTAATACAAATACAGAAAATCAAGAAATCTGTAATTGTAATACAAAGACAACGTGGTACAGCAGACCTGCACAAATTAAATATGGGCGCCTTGGAAAATAGGCTACAGTTTCCCTTAAAGAACACCTGAAACCAAACATTTCAGTTTTGGATCGTGTGGAAGTGTTAAACATATCAGATTTTTATCGCTTTATTCCCCCAATCTTTCCTGGGGAGGTTTGTCAGTAGAACAGAAACAATGGCAAAGCCAAAGTTTAACAGATGTCACCAGAAGAATAGAGGAAATATTTCAGTGGGATTACCTGTTATGGTTGACAACTGTAAGAGGAAAATCTCTTCTCATGAAAGAGTCCATTTATAAATACAATTGCATAGCTATTCGTCCAGTGTAGCTGCATGTACAGCCGCTTGGTGCGAGTTAACCAGCTGTTGTGAGAATGGGGCAAATTTTAATGTTCTTAGACCATTTTCTCTTCAGGTTGAATGTTCTTAAAAGGAGAACTATGGGGTCAGGGCTTTTCCCCATAGTTCTTCTTAGGGTAACGGGGAGGACACAAACTCGCGCAGCGGATCCCGACATCGATGTCGAGATCCGCCCAGCTGTGTGAGCGACAGCTGGCTCTGACTATATACAGGCAGAGCCAGCTTTACCCGCCCCCATCCGTTCCGCCAGTCAGCGCTGGCGGACCGGAGCGGGGAGAGGGGAATCCAGCCCCTCCCCTGTCACGGCAGAGAGCCGTGACAGGATAGAGAGGCGAGCGAACCCGGTATGTGTTCGCTCACTTCCCGATCTACTGAGCCGACCTGTGACAGTCTCATTGTCACAGGTCGGCTAGAACTATGAGGTGAGTGAAAAGCACTCACCTCATAGTTCTCCTTTAATAGAAAAAACTAAAATTACCTGGCGCTTGCTCTTACTTGCAGATGAACTATGAATAGTGCTGTCAGTTCCACCAACTCCAATATTAAGGTTACGAGTAGGGATGCACCGATACCGTTTCGAGTACCGTTTTTTTTTGTCGGTACTCGCCAATACCGAATATTGATACTGGAAGTTCCATTGAGAAAAGCCGCTTGACGTGTAATGACGAGCCGGGAAGCCGTCTTCATACTCCCTCTTTACCAGGTGATGAGGAAGAATGGAGGCTTTCTGGCCAATAACTTCCTGACCAATCAGGAAGCAAGTCATTACTGATTGGTCAGGAAGCTAGCTCCATGCTCTCGTCACCAACAGGAGAGGAAGCATCGAGACGGCTTCCCAGCCAATCAGGAAGCCGGGTAGGGTATAATCACTCGCTGCCCAGCTTCCCGATACTGGAAGTTTCTGTATCGGGAGCATTTGGACGAGTATCAGTACTCGCCCAAATACTCTGCATCGGCAATGATACTAGTATCGGTGCATCCCTAGTTACAAGTTAATACATTAGCTACAGAAGTGCTGTAAACAATCCCATAGACTGGTGCTGATGGTTGCCTTTGTGAATGGCAACACAATGCATTAGTGCATCTATGACATGGTGCTGTGCAACAGCGTGTGCTAAAACACACGTAACCATGCCCTTAGCGAAACACTAGTGTGAACTGGGCATGAGCATATTTACTTTGTGTTTTGCAACATTGATTCTATTTCGCCAAATGCAATGATTTGCGCCAGTCTATGGGATCATTTAAAGCACTTCACACTAGCAGCATGCTAAAATTATAAACTTAAGCATGCGGGCTAGTGTTTGTTGTATCCTGGCTAAGGGGCAGTGCCTTGTACTGTTACAACACAAGACACCTCCCCCCCCCCCCCCCATAACCTGAGTCGGACG
>NW_017307426.1:197701-198889 GCF_000935625.1 Nanorana parkeri | reverse complement strand
AACACCAAACCCCCCCCCCCCCCCCCAACTTACCTGAAATGTGAAAGTGACATTTCATTCATTCCTACATCTGCATTTTTCCACAATGCACTGCAACCCACCAGAAAGCAGTGTGAACAGGGCACATAGAAACAACTGTGGATGTGCCCTTGCAGTGAAAGGCACTGATGGCCTTTTATTGCACACCTAGGCAACAGCGTACTGTCGGCTCCATGCACACCTAGGCAACAGCGTTTTCGCACGGTTTTTGGTGTACTTTTATTGTGTGCGTGCATCAAGTCCCGCGTTTTTGTGGGCAGATTGTGCCACGCTGATTTAAGTGGGCAAATGTGCGTAAAACATGAGGGGAAAAAATTGCATTGCACATTTCGAAGAGTTTCCTTTTGAGTCTATGGGGACAAGGCGTGCTGTAAACTGCCAAAAAGAAGCTCATTTACTAACGCTCAGGTGTGAACAGGGGCTATAGGAATGAATAAGATTTTTTTTGTGAAGCATTTTGTTGCACTAATTTAGCTGCGACAGTACACAAAGAGTGAACCAAGCCTCACAGCACATCTGCAGCTCATCTACTTGCAACACAGTAATATCCAGTACTCTAAAAACGGACAGGACTATTCATAATATGCTAGTGCTCGCTTTATCTGCGAGAGCAAGTGCCAGCTGGTTTATGTTATTGATATTAATATGCAGCCAGAAGTCTTTACAGCTAAATTCCAGGCAAACCGAAAAATACACACAAGGAAGGGGTTTACACAGCTCTGCTAGACAGAACAGCTCTGTCTGAAAGAAAATCACTGGGTCACTCTGCTCTCCTCCAATGAACAGGTTCCTTGGCAGCACATGAGCACTGCAGTAGAGCTGACTGCCTCCATAAGCAGTGAAGACTTCCAAAAGGGAGGTATTGGAAGCATCTCCAATCAAAGATGCTGCACAGGAAAGCCATACCTGTCTTTAGAGGAAATGAGAGAATGTGTAATTTACATGTTATACTACTAAGCAAGTAGTGAGCTCTAAGCAGAATTATAACTTTATAGGAGGTAGTATCTGCAGCCATTGTACTAAAAACCAACAGCTGAATGGCTGAAGTTAGGCTACCAAAAAGCATTCAGGCAGGGTCGGGTTTTTTCACTGGAAAGCGCAGCATGGTTTGCACGTTTGTTAAACATTTTAGTTTAAAATATATATATA
>NW_017307426.1:192128-197680 GCF_000935625.1 Nanorana parkeri | reverse complement strand
GGATTTTTCAAGGTATGTAGGTAGGTAGATTTTATATATATATATTTTTTTTTTTTTATTTTTGCTCATCATATATATGTGTGTGATGAAAACAAAAATCAACCCAGCAATGCAAAATAATACCAAACCAAGCACACAGGTCAGTACTGCACAGGCCATGTGTATTGCCAAGTATCAGCTCAAATGTTCTTCAGCAGCCACAGGGATCTTCAAGATGGCTGCCTGTGAATCCCTTCAGAACACCTTACTACAGTTACAATAAATTGAGAGAGTCTGCATAGCCAAGACTAAAAAGACAGGGGACAGTGGACATTTCGCAATGAAAAAGACTCAGAAATAAAGGAAATTTTACGGATGAAAGATGAACCCATTGATTGCCAATGTCATAAGAGTTAAAGGGTTAAAACAAACTCACAACCGCTTGTTTTAACAGCCAGTTCTTTATTAGGATACATCTATGCTGCTGAGAAGACCAAAAAGTCTATTGCGTTTCCCAGCATTTCGTCTACAAAAAAACAGCAGTTACGTAAACTATTGGGGCACTCATTGCCATGCAGGAGATTCAAGACTGAACAACTCTGCTGTTCATAAGGTCCAATGACAAAGTCAGAATATATGTGGAATTGGGAATGAGCATCCACTCCTCTTCTTTTCATGTAACAGCTGTCAATGGTGGGGGCAGGCATAGACCCAGTATGCCTTGGACAGAGATACAAATGATCATGGGTGTGTGGTTAAGAAGATCCATTAATATGATGAACTGCATTCCCCTATTCACAAACTAAAGACATAAATAGATTCTTATTTAGAGATCTGTGCACATCTCCCATTACTATGAAAAAGGTTTTCATTTTATAGTTCATAAAAACCATTTTGTATTTGCCAGGAAATTGATTTCAGTGTTAACGTTGGTGCAATATAGGGCACAAAAAGAATTTTAAACTACAATAGCTAGTGTAGTCATTGTTTCAATAAGCATCAAATACATATTGGAAATCATATACAACTGTACCTTTTTTTTTTGCACAAAAATGTTTTAGAATAAAAATGTAAAGTATCAATAGTGCAATGAACCTCCCTCACGCTCCCCTGAAAGCCAACCACTTGGGTACTTTCCCCAAGATGTAAACCTAAAAATAAACCTCTCCTTAAGTAACCAAAGCATGCACTATAAATACAGTCTAAAAATAAAAACACACAAACCTCCAAGAGACTAAATTTACACAGTACAAGAGGGGAAAAATGAGCAAAAACATAGCAGGCATTCTAAAAATCAAGCGACTCACTACAACAAAGTTATTTGGTTTGATAAAATTAGCTTATGGAGACAAAAGGGGACACAATCTATTTATACAAAGAATTTGATGGCTTCTCAGGTTGAATTCAAGGAGTACACCATATGGTACTCACTCACTGAGCTAAGAACAAAAACATGCAAAAGAACAGCTGTCTGACATGGGCATCATGTTATTCAAGAACAAAGGACACAATGCAATTCTTTAAAAGGCTTCATGAGATAATGCTTTGGGACACAAAGTAAATGGCAAAGAGGGAAAAAGAAAAAAAGTGGACGGACATGTCTCCTGACTGTCAATGGTGATTTCAAATACAGCCTAACCTTACCTCAAAAAATAAATAGTCTGAGAAAACACACTAGAAATGCTACTACATTCCTTGCACAAAGAAATTCTTATATGTACAAAATTCCATATACAGACTTACACAGTTTTCATGTCCTGCTTTAAAAACTATATGCTGTTAAGAGCACAAAAAAAAATTTGGCTCATAGATCTGAAAAGCCTTTTTCTCCAGAAGAGGGAGGGGAATAGAGCATAGGCCGATAGCAGCTTGTGATATCTGGAGTAGTGATTACTAAGCTATTCCAACTAAACAAACACCCAGGCTGGTGATAAAAATGCCACCTAGCAGGATTATGCAAACATATCTTTAAAGTGAAGCAGTTATGGCCAAAATGTGTAGACACCTGACCATCACATCTACACCATGAAAAAACTATTGTGATCACCCCTCTTAATTACAGATCAGGTGTTTCCAGTGAGGGGTACAGTTAAATGCTACAGCATATAAAGAAATGTTACAAAATTGTGCCCTACCAACCACGTGGCCACCTTTTTGGGGAAGGCCCTTTTCTGTTCCAAAATGACTGTGCCCCTGTGCACAAGACAAGGTTCATACAAACATGGTTTGAAGAGTTTGGTGTGAAGGAACTTGCAATGTCTGCACAAAGCCCTGATTTCCCCTTTTTGATGAACTGGAATGCCAATTAGGAGCCGGGTCTTCTTGACCAACATCAGTACCTGACCTCGCTCTTTCGGCTGAAAGGAGGAATTTACCTAAAGAAGCAAAAAGCAATCCCCCTAGAAATATCCCCTGGTGAACTCAAAGCAATGGTTTGGAGTAATTTCTAGCAATAGTAACTAGTAATTTCACAAAACTAGCACTCCCAAAACTGCAAGGCTATTAGAAATACCATAGTTTAAAAGTGTCTGATTCAGCAATTTTAAGCTTTAAAAAATAGAAATTATGCACTTACCTTTTGAACTCACAGCAAAATCCTTTTTTTCCCCAAGCCCATTGATAGACAACAGATGTTATTCACTGTCAGGTTGTAGTGCCCACTACAGGAGGACTGGACAAACCACAAGCGTGATGCTAAACAACCTGATCCAACCAGAAAGGTGGAGTGAACAATTTCCCAACAGGAAACAGCTCATGGTCTAGACCATGGTAAACAAGAGTGGGAAAACTTTTTTGTAAGAACTGGGACTGGGCAGAGTAACTTTGTAACAATGTCCTGGTAGAAGAAAGATTACAATTGGTCTTTGTGGAAAAAGACCCTAAGCCCCAACTCACCACTTGCAGCTGTAGGAGCTCTGTTGAACCTCTGGGGTAGAAGGTACTGCATCAATAAGAGCCAAAATGGTCTCTTAAAGATGGTGAAACAGCAGATTAATAATAATAAAAAAAAAAAAAACACAATATTTTCAGGGAGACTGTGGTGACCCAGAATCACAAAATGGTCAATGCCACTGTCAGCAATCAATTCTGGAGGAGGGAAGGCATGGGAGCATGCTTCGGGGCTCTGCAGTCAGAACCAGGGAGGAACTGGTTTCAAAACTTTAGTAGAGGCCCTGGTTTATAAGGCATGATACAGTGATGAGATGGACCCTATAAATCATAGGTTAAGAGAGTTCCAGACAATTGTACCCTTGGAAGACACAAAAAAATGCCCCAGGAAACAATGTAAGCTGGGGTTACCCACTGAGGCTGGACTGTTCCCATCAGTGTCTAGATACATAGGAAGACCTCATGGAGGTAACTAAGGTCCGGGTACAAGGCAAGGCCTCACACTTGCAAAGCCATAATTGCTTGAACTCGAAAAGAGTTGGAAGGGCAGAGGTGACCCATGTCACTATAGACACACAGTAGGAAAGGAACGTACAACAGAGTTCCGCGTGGCTCTTTGCAAAGAAGGAGCAGAAGCGAGAACATGCTTCCTTTACAGGGAATAGCAGGAAAGAGCGTGCACCTGATACTCCACCCACTGGATAACATTGCCACTCTGACAGGAAAGGCAATTTTAAAAGATGCCCAAGGATCCAAACAATGAGGCAAGTTCCCAATGCCTAACCCAGCTGACCTACTCACCAAGCAAGTCTAAGGCAATGTCAATGGCTCTGGAAAGCGCTCTTCTACTAATTTTACCAGACTGGGCCTTGGAGAATGCCATATGCGGAATCCAGCGCCTGAAGGTCACTTCAAGGCTAGCCTCACAACTTCCAGACATGGCACTCAAGCTGAGAAAAGGCAGCTCTAGATAGCTGTAATGATAAAGGACCAGCTCTAGCAAAAAAAAAAAAATGGTAAAAATAGTTTCACACATTTCACAGCAGAGCTGAGGAATAGATATTCATCCTAAGATACTAGTAGGATGAATCGCAAGTACGATCTGCCTGTCTAAGTCGGCAGATCGTACGTTTTTTTTAAATTACTTTACAACCATCGCAAGGCAAAAGTTTTGCGATGGTTGTAAGGTGTATGGCCAGCTCGCAAGACTCGATTTAAAAGAAAAAAAAAGCCCTGCCCCATTTATACAATTTCAGAAAAAACAACACTCCTTAGTGTCATTAACACATTGCAAGTCCATGAAAATAAATAGCTACATTTTTGAAGAACGCTAATGTATTCTAGAACAAAAGCAATAAGCACAGTTAAATAAAAATGGTTTTCCTTTTACACTATACCTACAAATATCCTCTAGAGGGCAACAACTATTACCGTAGCAGACAAGCAGGATATGATTTTCTTCACCTTCCTTAACCCCTTCGTGACGGGAGACATACACTGTACGTCCCGCCACAAAGGGACCAAATGACTCGTCACGTACACGGTACGTGACAAGTTATTTGCTGCATTAGAGGGCTGGTAACTGCTGAGAATCAGCGGTTACCATTCATTAATGGATGCCTCAGTATAGAGGCATTCATTAATGAAAGGGTTAACCTTTTTCAGACACCTGATACCCTAATATCGGGTGTCAAGAGTCAAAGCAGAGATGCCGGCTCCTATAGATCGAAAGATCTCTCTCAGATCGTATACTGGCTTTTTTTTTTTCTTTCACTTTCAGGGATACATAATGTATCTATTCCTGAAAAGAAGAATGTTTCAGTTTTCTGATCGTTGTTGGTACGTTCAAGAAAACCTTTAGTGACAGCTGAATCCTGAACTGCTGCAAGATCAGTGTCACTAACTTATTATCGGCTGTTCTGAAGTTTGAAACAGCCTAATAACCAAAAATGTATTAATTTATCAAGCAGTAATAGTGAGATTAATTCACAATGACTGCTTGATATAATTAAATAAAATAAAAATTTTAAAAGTTTTAAAGAAATAATGAAAAGTGTAAAGATTAAAAAAAAGTGTAAAAAAATAAAGGACAAATAAATGAATGTATTTATTGCATTATTTTTTTTAGCTGTGCTGGTTTTGTAAAAAATACTACAAAATACTACAAATCCAAACTGGGAAAAAAGTGGGGGGTTTTTACGTTTTTCCCTCTTTTTTTAATATTTTATTTGTCCTAAAAACAAGCTCAGTCATGAATGGGTTAAACTAGAAGATTGATCTAGAAATGATTAAACAGGATCAAGATTGAGCTGAATTTTATATGTCTGAAATATTTTACAGATATCAGAGTAGCATCACTAAGTGAACGTATAGATTTTGCATATATTTTCTTTCGTAAATTCTGTTCAGGACTAGAACTTTTTTTCCTTTCAGTTAGGTAAATATGGTCATTTGCATATGAGGAATATTAATCACTTCCAGCCAGCAAAGAGCACACAGGCTGCAACAGCTTTTCTCAGCGATTTACTCTGGTAAAAAGCAGGTATAATCTCATGCTCCATTATTGAGGCATATTAACATACACAGAGAGCCAAGGAGTAGAAACACAGATCCTCCTTTTCTGCAATCTAAGACACATATGCAGGGGAATCCCGAGGCTGGGGGGCACCCGGAGCAGGGTCCGG
>NW_017307426.1:188383-191538 GCF_000935625.1 Nanorana parkeri | reverse complement strand
GTGTCACCACGCCGAGACGTCAACCCGCGTGGCAGTATTCTGGTACCTGCCGGCAGCCATCTTGGTGATGGACGCCGGCAGAGAGGAGGAAACAGCCACCCGGCGGGATAAGGTATGCCGCCGGGTCCCCTCCTCTCTCCTGATACTGTCGGGCATTCGGTCCATGACCGAGTGCCTGACTTTTCAGAGGGGGGTGACACCAAAATGACTAATTCATTTTGGTGTCACCCCTCCAATGGTGTCACCCGGGTGCGGGCCGCACCCCCCTTGTGACGCCACTGCCCATATGGATTCGATACACAAGTCAGCAAGTAAAAAAGGTAGTGGTGGGCTAAGTAGCTGAAACAGCCCAACCTGCCCAGCAAGTTAAATGTGATGAAAGCATACTGTAGTCATTGAAAGTTTATTTATTTTTCACCCCTTTCCGTCTGCCCACCCAATAATAAGGGCGGATAGCAGATGTTTCCCCGCGGGTGGACGTACATTTACGTGATATTTTTTTTCTGCAAGCAGAATCCCGCCGGCAAAGTGAACAACCGTTACATACAAGCATTCAGCCGGCTCTATAGCCGGCCGATCTAGTCTATGAGGATACACAGTGTCGTCGTCCCCTCCGCCCACTATGGGACCACTGTCCCCGTCCCCTCTGTGGTGCCCGGGACCAAGTACTGAGGAGGAGAGATCAGCATTCCCCACCGCTGATCTCTACTCCTCTTTTTACATCAGTATTACATCACTTCCGCCTTTAGCTTTCATGTTTAACCAGAGAAGAAGCTGGTGAAACAGATCTCTGCTTCATCAGCATCTTTGGGGGTCCCCAGGTGACATTAGGGGTCTTAGAGACCCACAATGTCTCCATAAAGAGGACATGTCATTGCTTTCTGGCTATCATATAGGGGGCTTTTTAGCTTCCTATGTGATAGCAATCAAGTAAAAAATAAAAAAAATTTAAGTCTCATACTAAAACTTTTTTAGGTGTTTTTTTTTTCATTTTTAAGTGCCCCGTCCCCGCACTTAAAACACATAAATGTGTCGGGTGCATAATTACAGCACACGTTACATATCGCAGCGAACGTCGCAGTGAGAGCAATAATTTTAGGGACATCACTAAAAACCTTTTAAAATGTCAGTAAAAGCTTTTAAAATGTCACCTATGGCCATTTTTAGACATGGTAGCTTTTTGAAATTTTGAATACCACCAAAATAAAGCTCTATCTGTCCCTAAAAAATGGTATACAATTTGTTTCAGTAGAGCGTTGCATGACGGAATAAACGTCAGTCAACGTACTGCCGTGCTGAATACTGGTCTTCAAGTGGTTAAAGATAAGAGTTTTATAAGGGGCTGCACAGATACCATTTTTTTGTTATTGAGTACCGTTATTTATCTCATTGATACTTCTGGTAGCAGAGCGGGCTTCCCAGGCAACCAGGAAGCAGGCGTCATTATCTGCGTCTGGCTTCTTGACTTCCGGGTAGCCGGCTCCATGCTGCTTGGCCAGCTTGATGCTGATTGGCCGGGAAGCCGGCTCCATGCTGCTTGGCCAGCTTGATGCTGATTGGCCGGGAAGCCGGCGACATGCAGTTTAGCCGTCTCAATGCTGATTGGCCTGGGAGCCGGCTTCCCGGCCAAACTGCATGGAGCCAGCTTGCGAGTCATTACCCGCGGCCCGGCTTCCCGATTCGCCCAGAAACCGGCTTCATGTTTTCCGCTGCACTGCCGGTCAGAGGAAATCTGGATCAGACTGGAAGTTCCGGTATCACTATTAGTATCAAAGCATTTGGGCCAGTATGAGTACTCGCCCAAATACTCTGTATCAGCACTGATACTAGTATCGGTATAGACCTAGTTTTATACAAGCAACAGAGATGATTAAAAAAAAATAAAAACCGCACACAGCCCTCTAACCTGGTCCAAATTGCTTTTATGCAAAAGACAATTACTAACTGAAAAGAGGTTGGATCAAAAGAGAACAGTATCTTGCATAGGCGAGCTTTATAGTTAGTTGGTATACAGAAACCTTCCCATGAGCTTTTAAAACTTAAATCAAAACAGTGATAAGCCATATAGTTGTCAACGCTTTCCTTGTATTCACATATTTAAGTACTATTAAAAAAAAAATGGCTGTACAAGAAGGTAAAAAGGAGAACCGCTAGCTCCAGGACATGTTCCAAAATTCAGTGAGGACAGGTATGTGACTGCAGTGCAGAGGGGGGGAATTCAAGTTGCAGACTAGAAGGCTCCTAATGTACCACTGCTGGCCAACATATTGACTACAAGCCTAATGTTACTGAGGTACAATGAAACCCAAAGTAAAGCCGTGCACTGCAAGAGAGCAAGTAGCTGCAGGATCTCCGGCTTATTTAAAAAAAAAAAAAAGCTTTCAGATAGAGCTACTGTCTAGGGTTACTAGACATGATACTATGTTACAGGAGATAGTCTTTAGCAATAGATTAATCACCTTAAGGCCCGGTTCAAACCTGGGCGTTTTGCAGCGCGTTCGAACGCTCTGCAAAACGCTCAAACACCGAAATCCCATTATTTCCTATGGGTATGGTTCACACCTGGGCGCATTACAGGCCGTATGAACGCGCTACAAAACGTCCTACGCCCAAAGCAGTACAGGAGCTTCTTTGGGGCGTTTGTCGCGCGTTTCCATTGGGATACAGCCAAGTAGCACTCAGAATCACGCGTTTTAACGCGATTCGCAGTAAAAACGTGCGTCACAAAACGTGCATATTCGATACGCCTAGGTGTGAACCCAGCCTAAGAGTAAGTGGGCACTGCAAAAACAAAGATTAGCGACTGTATTACTATCATTTCCACCTGTGATGGCACTTGTGCCTTCAAACCAAATTGCATTGAGCTCGAACTCTGGGCACAACCAAGGTAATTTTATTATCAAATAAACTCTTCCGCCATTCTATCCTAAAGGCAAAAGATGATTACCTGCCTCTCGGTGAGCAACCTCAAGTAAAGCTACAAATTCATGTTCA
This sequence comes from Nanorana parkeri, assembly GCF_000935625.1. NCBI lineage: Eukaryota > Metazoa > Chordata > Amphibia > Anura > Dicroglossidae > Nanorana > Nanorana parkeri. Next base: position 188,544 of record NW_017307426.1, on the reverse strand, counting down.
GTTATGCATTTTAGTCCAGGCCTTACTTCCCCTGTGAGAATGTGGTCAGTCTACTGCAAGAAAAAAGCACTGTTCCCAGTGTTCAACCCCAGCAATAAATCACTAGGACTGTTTTAATGCCAATGCAAAGTGAGCAGCAGCGCCAAGGTCTGAGCTGTGTG
>NW_017307426.1:187108-187489 GCF_000935625.1 Nanorana parkeri | reverse complement strand
AAATCAAAAGCTGCTGCACAGTCATCAGGATTCACATGATGGGCCATCATCTTCATCCAGCAAGTAAACTCCAACCCTGGTAACATCAGCACAAGGTGGTACCGGGGACCAAAGTCCGTAAAACTTCGATTTCTTTGAAAAGTAATATAAACCTGTAATAAACCTGTAAGTGCTACACTTACACACTGTTTAGCATGCACTTAACAAGGAAATATCTGAGAGTACTTTGATTTAAAATAAAAAGCGTAAATTAGCCGGTTCCCCTTGCGATAGGAAACCTTGTAACAAATATCTTGCAGATCTCCCAGCTGGCCTGCCTCACCTTGTTGCACTGTTATATTCTTTGTATGATGTTTGTTTTCATAATTCTCTCCCCCCTCC
>NW_017307426.1:176214-186637 GCF_000935625.1 Nanorana parkeri | reverse complement strand
CCACCCCACCCCCCTTGCTCTTCTTTATGCAGTGATGGGTTACTCTGCATTGGGACACTAAAATGCATCTGCGCCCGCCTTGGACTACCCTCGAGATGTCGTGCTCTGCTTATGTTCATCTCAAGCATCTTATGTATTACTTATTCATTCACCACTGTGTATTTATGTTCTTGTAGTGTCACCTGCAATTGTTAAATTGTGTTATCGTACTTAAATGTTTAGATAACTAAAAATAAAAAATAAAAAGCGTAAAAAAAAAAATAAAGTGGTCTTACCATCTTCTTCCCCATCATTCTCAACTGTGGACCCATTTTCCTCTTCAAAGCTTCCAATACCAGATTCTATTTGTGGTGGCTGTACGTGCTGTTGTGACAGTAGGTAACGAACATTGCTGATTTCTCTCTTCAGCAATTTTAACCGTTTACTTCTGGATCCACTTGATTTCATTGCAAAAGTCACATCCAGTTTCTCCAACAGCTTTTTTAGTTGTTCTTCCAAGGGCATATGTGCACGGTTATTAGGATTTAGTAGCTTATCAACTGCAAATATAAAAAAATAAAAAATAATCATACACAACACACAGAATCCCATCCAGAACATTTTTGAGAAATTGATTATCAGTTTAAGTGAATCTTTACCTCAAATCTTTTTTGTTTTGGATAGAGTAGGGAACAATTAGAACTTCTGTCAGGTTGAGAGGCTCCACTGGAGATATTCCATCACTTCCAGTCCTGTAAAATTTTTATCCCCAGGACAGGGAGTGAGAGCAACTCTCCCCAAAGTCAAGGCAAGCAGTTTTTTTTTATATTTATACACACACGGGATGCTAGAAGCTCTGTCAGCTTTTTATTGTCCATTTCCCTCACTGTCTGGTTAGGCTGTCCAAAAACACAGCAAGTGAGGGGGAATCTCTCCAACAGCACCCTGGACAGCAGTAAAACCTGGCAGGGGTTCTATAACCTTTCACTATTTGTTACAAAACTTTAAAAAAAAAAAGTTCAGGGTATAAATACAATAAATACATTAAAAGAGAACTATGAGGTAAGTGAGCAGATCGGTCCATGTTTCTGCTCACTTCCCGATCAATAGAGTCGACACGTGACAGCTTCTTTGTCACAGGTCGGCTCTAACTATGAGGATCACTGGAAATTACTCGCCTCACAGTTCTCCTTTAAAAAGGAGAACTATGGGGTTAAGGCTTTTCCCCATAGTTCTCCTTAGGGTAACGGGAGGACACAAACTAGTGTCCTCCCGTCACCATAGGCTCAGTATAGCGCGAGCTACAGCTGGTGGTATACTGAGACGCCGCAGTATACCGCGAACAGCTGCTCGCAGTATACCGAGATGCCGCAGCTGAAGCGGATCCCGACAATTGTGCAGGGATCCGGCCAGCTGCGTGACTGACAGCTGGCTCTGCCTATCTAGAGGCAGAGCCAGCTGTACCCGCCCCCTCCCCCGTCCGGCCAGTCAGCGCTGGCGGATCGGAGCGGGGAGAGGGGAATCCAGCCCCTCCCCTGTCACGGCAGAGAGCCGTGACAGGATCGAGAGGTGAGTGAACGCCGGTATGTGTTCGCTCACCTCCCGATCTACTGAGCCAACCTGTAACATTTTCATTGTCACAGGTCGGCTCAGATTATGAGGCTGAGTGAAAATCACTCATCTCATAGTTCTCCTTTAAGCATTGCAAATTGCAGTATTACATTTTCACCTAATAGTTTTGCAATAACATGGTCATTACTTACAGACCTACTTAACAAAATGTATTCAATTTTTTTTGTACATTTTAAAAACCAAAAGATAAAAATACACCTTTTCCAACCTAACAGTACCAATTTTAAAGCGACTTTATACAACTCCGCCCACTTGCCTTTAAAGTTATGCCTCCAGTTTAAAGCACAGCAAAGTCATACAAATAAATAAAAAGCTTTTTGGCTTTAACGGTAAGCTTTTTTTTTTTCGCCATCCCTTGGAGAAAAATCCTCTATTTTGAAGGGTTCTAGAGGAAAGGCATTTTCATGGAGACTGCATTACTCTACCCAGTGTAAAACATTAAAAAGAACTTACCATCCTCCCAGGAAAATTGCAGGGGAGGTTCAAATTTTGGTTGCTCTGGTATATGCATCCCCGTTTCTTCATCAAAGCCAATAGCATTAGCATCTCGCCTTGCTTGCCTTAATAATGCTCCTCCCTGATCTCGCAATCGAACAGCAGCTCTGTAAAAGAATGTGTCCTTGGCATTGTACTTCATGCAATTTTCAACAATGAGGTTAAAGTCCTCTTCAAACACATTTATATTGGTATATCTCTGATCTTCTAACTGTTTCCTCATTGTAGAGAAATCCATGGGATGTTTTATGTGGTCCAAGTAATCAGGAACCTATAATAAAGTGATAAAACGGTGTCTCGTCATTGAAACCTTAAGACAAAATGGGCACACCACTGTTTCTCAAGTTATTTGTATTAACCACTGTTACCCTCACCTCAGAAAGATTCACAGGTTGAGCAAATATATGGGCAGAATCCTTTTCCTGCAGTTGTTCAAGAAGTGTTCGCAGGAGCACTGTCAGTGGTGTCAGTTGAAGCTCCATAGCAACCTGCTCAACCTTAACCTAAAAAATAAAATATAAAAGGTTCACGTTAAATATACACTACACGTCAAGTCTACTACACAGTGTACGACTATTTCAAACGGTAGCAAATAAAAAAAAAACATATCTGCAGACAAGGCTATCTGAAGCAACAGCAAAGCATGTAACAGTTGAAAGTTTGAGCTCATTCACAAAAGGTAGTAAAGCATTGAAATAGTGCGCTTCATGTGGCACTTACATGACCCTTCACTCATGCCATAGTACAACAAAGCTAGGTTTGTAAAGGACAGCCTTGTTCCCAATAAAAGATGAACGAATGCGACAAGACATGTTAAATGAAGAACTCCAGGATTTTTTTTTTCTATTAACCCTTGCAATGGGACTACTTCTACACTGTAAGGCCTGGTTCACACCTGAACGTTTTGTAGCGCGTTCAACGTTCGACGAACGCTCTACAAAACGCTCAAACATCTAAATCCCATTGTATTCAATGGGTCTGGTTCACACCTTGCCGTATTTCCGCCCGTCCGAACGCGATACAAAACGGCCTACGCCCAAAGAAGTACATGTACTAAGGGGTTAAGTGCTCGTTTGTGTCTAGGTTCCAAACAAAACAAAGATATACTCAATCGAAGCTCCAAGCCAGCCAGCTATCACAGCGCTCCCTCCAGCTCACCCTCCATAATTAGAATCTTCCTCTGTGTCCTCATGTCTATACACTGTGTATAGATGTTAATGATTTACGTGACCTAAGACTGATGCAGAGGAGGAGTAGGGACGTTGAAAGGACCGGTCTAAGAAGCCACCAGCTTGGAGCTTTGGGTGAGTAGATCTTTGGGTTTTTTTCTTTAAGTAGGTGATGGCTGCACATGTGATGCAGGCCTTGGAGTAAATGTGCTTTTATATGGATAATGAAGGAGATGTAGTGTTGCTATGTGAAGTTTGATTCATCGGTTCTGCTTATACTTTGAACTAAATCAGGTACTAAACAAGGATTAAATGTTTAACTAAATCAGAAACATCCATTCTAACAAAACAAATATGTATGCAGAAACAAAGTAATGGGAAAGAAGAGTGCTACCTGTTCACGTTTTAATTTTTCACGTTTCCGGATAAGTTCAATTAATAATCTTGCTCTTTCAAGGTCATGCCTTAACCGTTGCCAGTATTTTAATTTCTTTTTCAAGTTCTGAACTTCTTCATCATCTTCTCTCTGAGTTAGAGTTAAAAAGAAAGAATTATAAATTAAAAATATAAAAAGGGATTTCCCTGAACATTGAGCATATCGACTAGGGATGCACCAATACTTGTATCGGTACTGATACTGAGTATTTGGGCGAGTACAATTACTCGCCCAAATACTCCTGTTACCGCAACTGTAGTAACTTGCCGCCCGGTTTCCTGATTGACCAGGAAGCCGGCTCCATGCTCCCTTGTTACTTGGTGACGAGAGAGCATGGGGCCGGCTTTCCTGCCAATCAAGTAGCCGGGGGGCGCGGGTGTAATGGCTCGCCACTCTGCTTCCCGATTGGTTGGGAAACTGGGCAAATCAGGATGGCAAGTCATTACACGACGCCGCCCCCCCCCGTCTCCTGATAATCAGTATCATCATTAATAAATTAAACATTTTCACAAAGGCTTTGTGTGGAAGACATTCATAAAAATCTTCACCTGTTGACTGTTTCTCTGGGACTGCAAACTGGACTGTAGCCGTCTCAGTAAAGGAATGCCGTTTCTTGATAGTCGCTTCAGAAGCCAATAACCATGAACTCTCTCAATGAACTGCTTCTTCCGCTGGATAGACACCTGGTTGGATATTTTGTTTATTCTGAACAAGACAACATATGTAATGCTTAAACACGTCAGCTCAGGCAAAAAAAAAACACAAAAAAATTTATTACATTTTGCTTAACATTAGACAAACTTTAAAAGTATTTAAAATATGAAACAGAAGGAAAGTGTGCATCTTATAAATGCCACTCCATATTTACCATATGTAGGAGATGTGTTTGTACATGTAAAACCAAGCAACTTACAAGTGCTGTGTGGCTTTGTGTGTTAGATACAGTTTGACCGATACAGTAGGCAGCAGCAAACACGCTTTACCTTTCAAAATGTTCATGTAGTAAGAAACTTGCATTTTCCAAACCAATTCTTTGATCTGTGCTACTGTAGGGTTTGTGGCTAAACTCTAAGGGTGCTCTTATGAGGGTAGCCACTATATAGACAGGTCTGTTTGAACAGCCCAGCCTTTCCACGGAGACCACATGACTGTTTATGCACTGGTCACATGACTAGAAAATTGGACTCGTGTCAATTTCAGCATTTTACTAAGGCTGGCCAAACACTGCTATTTTTCTTGTTCAACCCGCAGGCTGGATGAGAAAAATAGAGCAGATTCCTTCATTAACACTTGTGTCGATGGAGGAATCCCGCTGTCAGAATACCCGAACATAGTTGGCGGCTCATTGGCTGCAGACTCTGATCGTACAAAGATTTTCCGGCCAGCACCTTCGATCAGCTAAACGAGGTATGCCGACTGAAAGGGTTCCTAAAAAAAAATTTGCACAGTGTATGAGCACCCTAAGTTTAGGTCCACTTTAAAATAAATCAATATAAAACTAGTGAACTAAATTCAATTATCTAAGCATACAGCAGCTTATCTACTGCTGCCATAGGAAATAAGTTGAAGCAGTAATTGGAAAGAAGGGGTAATCATCGTTTATACTCAGATTCCTAGTACAGGGATTCTATTTTGGTTAAAATAAAACAATGCAGTTACGTTTAGTTTTTTTAAACCTCTTTTCCCCAGCACCCCTTACTGGTCTTAAAAGAGAATTATGGGGAGAGAGTGAAATACACTCACCCCCATAGTTATAGCTGATGTGCGACACTGAAGCTGTTACAGATCTGCTCTATTGATTGAGAACAGAAAAATCACAAGCCACTGATCTCTCAGTTCGCCATCTTCAGTCACTGCACCACCCGGGGATTCCCCCCTCCCCTCGACCGTCAGCGCTGACTGGAGGGACAGACAGGGGAGGAGGCGGGAAGAGCTGGATCTGCCTCAACAGAGGCAGAGCCAGCTGTCAATCAGGCAGCAGGGGGGATCCCGGAAATATTGTCCTGGCTGCAAAGTGGCTCTGCACCTTCAGCATATAGTGGGCAAGAGCAAACTGCATGCTGGTTTTGGGTCACAGGAGGACAATAGTAAATGTACCTCCTGTGACACAAAAGAGAAAGCAAAAAAAAAAGGTTTGGCCGTAGCTTACTTGTAAGCCCACGCGTCCCAGATCCAGCAATATATCGGACTCTGAATGCTGTACAGAGTCCGAACTCTTAAGCCTCATTCACACAGGAAAAAGCCGACACTTACAGCTCCGTGCACGGCCGTATCGGCAGCTCCCTGGAAGGACAGGTGCTGCGTGTGATTAGTACGCAGCCCCTGTCCTTCTCTATGGGAGCACGCGGCCATACACTAACAAGTGCAGGTTCATACGGGTGCGGGTCTCCCGGCTTGGACGCAGGCAAGATCCATCCTGTCAGCGTATGAGTAAGGACAACCGCACAGACGTGCAGGGCGGGTGAGCGTAGGGCGTTGCTGTGTAGCACAGGAGGAGGCCACACTGCCAATATCGGTCTGGAGCTACAGGAGTTGTGTGCCCTCACGCTGATTTCCTCAGCTCCATGTTTTGACAGCCGCATACAGATTGTGTAAGAGACCTGGATACATCCTGTCTGCATCCGAAGTTGTACATCTCTGTATGGTTGCCAAAAGCGGCACAGCTCCTGCAGAGTTACACGAGCTGCCCACATGCTTCTTCCCGCAGTTCTAAGCCCATCATAAACCAGTCATTTACACTGTACGGGGCAACACAGCATGATGCCTAAAAAGGAGAGTGGGGCAGCATATGAGGGATATGTTAAAAATTTGTACAGCTAAATAACTTTGATGCGCTGCTCACAAGTGCTTTCGCCAACATTTTACCAACTCCCTTGCTGCCGCGGTTAGGTCAACACGTCATCACACAACACCAAGAGAGATGGAGAAATTAAATCACAGGAGGAACATCGCAGAGCCAGAACTAAACAGAAGGGGTGCAAAGTCTACTATAATTTAATTTACAGCCGGTTACCACCATTCTGTACTCTATTTTTGTTATACATTTCATACCTTAGGGAACAGGAAATAAACATCACATGTCACTGCTGATATTTCCATCTTAAATGATAAAAACTTATTGCCATCATGCCAAGAATTACCATCTTACCTTTGAGGTGGAATATCAGGGACATTGACTGTCGGTATTACTGTACACGTTTCAGTCAATGCTTTTTTTGATTTCTTTGCTTTTTTCCTAACTTTAGATGTAGATCTAGCTGATTTATCAGTCCCTTTTCTACAAATGCCATTTTTAGATTCTGGTAGCTCATATATGTTTAGTGGCCTTCTGACACACCCTGTGGGAGTATGGGCATCACAGTATGCTGTCTTTTTTACAGAAAATGTTGTGCCACTGTCAGTCACTTCTTTCACGGGCTCCATTTTCATGTACAATCCAGCCTTTTGAGCACAAGTTACATGAAAAGCTGTGTAACAGTTAGCCTTATGGCACTGAATGCAAGCACCAACGCCTTTTTGCTTGCAGAGGTAGCAAGTTAATTTCCATCTCGCTGGGGGTATGTTACGTACACCATCAATTGGTTCAATAAAAATAGTATTTGCAAATCCAACTTCAGGGATCCACAAAGCACAAACTACATGTCCCCAACGATCATCATCCGTCTTTTTAAAGGCACCTCCCTTATTTGGGCACAACACGCAGTCAATAGCCGTGTTATGTGACTGAAGGCAATGCCTGCAGAGCCACTGTCCTTCTGGTATGTATGGCACACCGTAACACTCTTGATGTACTGCTAAATTACACATGTCACAAAACAAAATTACATTACTGTTCTGACATTCTCCATCCATGCATATGCAACATACTGCATCCTCATCAATTAATGATTGCTGATCCCCCTGCTTTTGGTTTTCACAATAAGATTCCTTCTCAAACCTGTCCATGAGGAATTCAAATATGTCTTGAGACACTACAGAAAGTCCTTCACTTTTCCTTTTCTCATTTACTATTTCCAACCAAGCGTAATCTTCTTCATCCATATCATACTCCACCTCTTTATCCAGCTCCTCCGAAGACTTTTCATGAAACTTGTAATACGCAGCAGGTCTGCTGGGAGCAGAAGGGGGACTGCATTCTATGACACGTACTTTGGGCTCTGGAAGAGTACTGGTGGAAGCATGTCCGTGGGGGATTGGAAGAACTTCACTTTTCTTTTTTTCCTTACTGGCTTTCTGTCTTTTAGACCGTAAACAAACCTGGGGAGGCTGTTCACTATTTTCTTTATTGCTATTGCATTCACTCATTTCTTGAGCAGTTGGATGATCTTCAGAAATAACGTCAAGAGGATCAAAAATACTTATTCTGTGCAAACGGCCTTCTATTTCAATTTCAACCATTCTCTGTGCCTGGGCGTAAGTTAATGTCTCTCGAGTAGGAGAATGCTTCATACTACACGGAGAAGTAGAAGTCCTGGGTGCAGAAACTCTATGCCAACGTCCTTTTCGCCTCATTTTGGATGATCTGAAAGAAACATAAAAAGATGAGTCACAATATGTAAAATTGAAGACTGCTGTTATTTTACCCCGTTTTCTACCCCTACTCCTAAAAAGTGACCCATCAATTTGTAAATAACAGTTTAAAATGGTTTAAATATAAACCTAAGACCATTAGAGATCCATACAGAGAGCACAATGGAGAGATATCCCATCCCTGCAGGAATAAAAGTCAAGGTACAATGCTAATTCAATGCCTGGCTGAAGCCCCTAAATGTCCAAGAAACATCACCACTATTTTTTTTGTTGTAAACAAATATGCTGTGAATGCACACTGCAAGAGACACTATACAGGAAGACCAATTAAAAATAAGCCCAGTCGTCACTAAAGCTTGTTTGTTGCCTGTTTTTCTGACAAAAACTGTCCACAACAAAAAATCAAAGTGGTACTGACATTTTTTTTTAGCTCCACTTCAAATTCGGTGCCAAAGTTATTAACTTTAAAGTGTCCAGCTGGAGGTTGTTAAAAGTTCTGACGCTACTCTGAAGAAAACAGCTTTATACTTACCCGTCTAGTGCCCCATTGCCTGAAACTCCACTTTGTAATAGAGCTATTGCCACCATTCCTGTTCGACTTAGCGGGTTGGCTAAATAGCGGGTCCCTCACTGGGTGATGGGGTTCCCCCTGCCTTCTCATAAATGCAGGACAGCAGAAGAAACCACAATTTTAGGAGCTCTGCTACAAAGCGAGGTTTCAACAAATGGGTAGCAGGACAGGCAAGTAGAGAGCCGTGTTCACAGGGTTGTACCTGTCAAATTTTGTTAACCCCTATGCAGAAGCACAGTTATCCTTCAAAGTCTCCTCCACTCCACCTTCCAAAGTCTTAAACTCACCTGTCCTCACCCCTGCAAGATCTCCACTTCCTGGTTGTCTACTAGCCACACGGGTGCTAATGTAAACTTTCCTAGCTGGGTATTTTGCTTGTGCATGTTGACAAAATTATGTATTCCTTTAGCAAGGCCATCAATTGAGTCCCAACAAAGGACAGCCTCTCTATATGAAATAGGAATTTTTAATGAATATGCAGCAGATACGGCTCCTAGCAGGGATCTAGCAAGAGCAAGAACAGGTGTATATACCACATGAGGGGAGGGAAGAACGCAGGTCTCACTTAAAGGATAATTACATAAAAGTAAATATATTGGGGCATAAATTATCAAAACTGGAGCAGACAGAACCCAGAGCAGGTGCCCATGTTTGTTCAGTTAAGCATAGAAAATTAGAAAAAAGAAGCCGATTGGTTACCATGGACAACTGCTTAAGATGCTGTCTGCTCCAGTTTAGATAAATCCCCTTCATGCCCCCTGCCATTTTAGTAGTGAAGGTTACAGGTTTAAACAAAAAACCACTGACCACTGTTTACCTAACTTAGATCCATCACGTGTGCCATGATCAGGCAAGTCTTTCAGTAATGTGTTTTTATAGTGAAACCAGAGTTTGGAGTTGCACTGTCAATTTAATTGAAAGCAAGACAAAACTGAATTTGGTCATGCACAGGCACTACCGGAACATAATTTACATAAACCAAACAAAGCTGTGACGTCAACTCCCACAAACTGATGTCCCCAGTTCACAGAAGCTTTGTCTCTAGATGCAACGCGCTGCTATGGCCTTTCTGAGGACACAAACCAAGGAAATTAAACTGTTGAGTAGCGATTATAAAAGGTCAATTAAATGTGTGTGATGTGCGCCTTAAAAAAACAAACATTAAAAATAAGTGTGCAAACTATTTTGATTCAGGAAATATATGCAAGCTGGCTACTTTTCCAGACACATTTATAATTGTGACTAGGGTTGCAGAGATACCGTTTTTTGGTATCGTGGTACCGTGTAATGACTCGCTGCTCAGCTTTCTAGCCGGGAAGCTGTCACCAGGTGACGAGGAAGCATGGATCTGGCTTTCTGGCCAATCAGGAAGGCAGGGGGTGGGTAAGGACTCGCCACCAGGGCGACCACGGAACTGTGTCATGTTAAGCCTGATGAAGGGGACCCTTCATCAGGCTTAACAAAAAAAAAACAAATGGAAAAAATAAATACTAGTTTATGGAGTCCAGCGTTGCCTTCCCTACGGCCGAAGTTGTCCCACTCTACTACCACGCTGCAGACATGGCCGGATTTACTCTCTGCTGCACCAAGGCCAGGTTCCTCAATGCAAGC
>NW_017307426.1:120699-176173 GCF_000935625.1 Nanorana parkeri | reverse complement strand
TCTATTTGTTTGGTTTTATTTTTTTACATTTTTGTTTATTTTATTTTTTGCAGCGTTCCTGTCTTAGTGTTCACACGAAGCAGAGTGGAGAACGGACGTTTTCCACTCCCCGCCCTGAACTACCATGCCGTGGTCCCAGGTATCCCAGAAGAGCAGGGGACCCTGAAAACCATGGAGGGGAGAGAGGCGGCCAGCGGGGACAGAGGCAGCCGAAGGTGGGGGTGGAACAGACCTGTAGGCTTATTACAAGTGATCTCGGCAGCATTGATGAGATCACTTGTAAAAACCGAGTGGCAGCTTCCCTGCCCTACATTTAGCCCTGCTTGCCCGAAGCAGGGCTAAATGTAGGAGAAAAAAAAACACCCAGGCGTTGGGTGGTAGGAATTCCACAACCGTGGAGCCAGTATCGGCCTGCCTCCCCGAGGCCAGGCCTTGTGGGGAATCCACCCCGGATTATACCGGTCCTAAGCAGGTATCTGGGACCTGGCCGAGATCTTGTGACACCCATGTACCCCTCACTAAAACAGTGCCTCTAGGGATGCTTGACATGGCAGAGGGGAGATGCATTGGGGGAAAACCCCCTATGTCATCATTATCTAGGCAGCAAGTGAAGGGACAAAGAAAAAAAAAAGGGATCAAACTGTTCAATGTTCAAACTATCTGCTATTGTGTACAAGGGAGAGGAGGAAGCAGATGAGAAATCACATTTTCATAAAATGAGATTTTTCTGCATATAAATGGACTTGGAAGCAGCTGATGCAGTTTTCATTCACATCTGGGGTGAATGGAGCTGTCATTCAGACATAGTGGACAATGGCAAGAACATGGGAGTGAAATAGGATGCATGTCTATGTGTCTGCTTACAGCAAACCTTCAACTAGATTAACTTTGCACATCTTTCCAGCAATTAGAAATGAAGAGTCTGGAGAAGATACCAGAATGGCCTGTTTCAGTATCTACATAGCAGAAGCGGGTTACATTCTGTGATGCAGGTTGTCAAAATATTTGCAACATGCAACTGACCCAGGGGTAGGACATTTTTTAATAAACTACTTGTGCAAGGACTACAGGGGGGGGGGGGGCAATCTACTTGTCATGATACAAAAATAATTTTAACCGAAACTGTATTTAAACGTGCTAAGAAGCACTTCTCATTGGTCAGCGCAGTCACCTGACTGCACTGACCAACGAGTGCTCGCAAGTTGCGAATTAAATTCAGAATCCATAGCACAGGGCTGTGGTGGATGGCAGTATAGTTAGCGGTGGGTTTGGAGAGGGGGCCATATTTAGTGGGTAATTCCATTTTCCCAAATTAACTTGGGAAAGTGGAATTAACTTTACAGCTGCCCAGATCACATGCTTCCTGTTCTACATTTAGCCCTGCTTGCCTGAAACAGGGCTAAATGTAGAAAGAAAAAAAAACCCACACCCGCCTGGCACTGCATGCCCCATGCGTCGGGCAATAGGAATTCTGCACCCATGTGACCAAGAGATTTCAGAGCCTTACTTTCAACATGCAGGTTTGAAAAGGGATGCATTTAAGCAAAGCTTTTCCAATCGTAGTTCTATCACTTTTCAAAACAGTTAAGCTGGCCATACACTAATATTTCTTCGTTCAACCCGCAGATTGAACAAAGGAAATATTACAGAAGGAGACATCTGCCACTGTTTGCTCTGTATTCTGATGGAGGCCACTTCAAGATCACTACCGTGATGGGCTACAATATCATGTTTAGTTTACTAATTTGTATTGAGACTAGTCCATCATGGGAGTGAGCTTGGAGTGGTGACTACTTTACAACACACACAGGGACCATGGGGAACAAAAATAGCCACCCCCCAGAAGGAAGGACAGTGTCAGAATGAATTCAGAGATCATTTGAGGATCTACAGCTGAGTAATGCACAAATAAGATACATTTTTGTTATTAAGGTACTTCAATGCATTTTTTAGATTTAACTCCTGAGTTTAGTGTGACTTTAAAGCGTAACAAAGCAAAAAAAAATTAGATTTGGATTGAGTGGTGAGGGAGTTAGAACCCCTGTCAATTGCTGTATGTATCCCTGTGAGGAAAATTTGTACAGTAGATCCAAAATTTTAAATTGCCACCAGGAAACCATTTCCACTAGAAACACTTGATCCCATGACCACTGTCTAAGAGGGGATTCCCCTCACATTGGAAAGATATTCTCTTACTTCAGCATGCAAAACAGGAAGTGACGTCTCCCTAATGAGACACAAATGTAAATTTAAAAAAAAAAAAAAGTTTCAACTCTATCCAAAGTTAAAGAAAAAAAAAATAATTGGCTTTAGATATACTTTAAAAGGAGAACTATGGAGTTAGGGCTTTTCCTGATAGTTCTCCTTAGGGTAATGGTAGAACACAAACTAGCGTCCTTTTTATTTTAGGAGAACTGTTCTTTAACCACCTCCCATGCAGCGACCGTACGTAAACAGCTGGATGGGTGTTTTAAAACATCCTGCCCAGCACGCGTGGGAAAACTACCAAACTACCTAAAATATAAACAGCTGACAATGGCTCTTTAAATACAAGCGTTTCGGTTCTTGTCACTGAAGATAAGAGGGAGATCTCCCCTCCGGTGTCAGAATGCAAGTGTGGTGTCACTTCCACACTCGGCTGTCATTCCCAGCTACAGATGCCGGAGGGAAGCTGGTGAAGCAGATCTCTGCTTCATCAGCTTCTTTGGGGGTCCCTAGGTGACAGTAGGGGTCTTAGAGACCCCTGATGTACCCATAGAGAGGACCGGTCACATAAATTGGCTATCACATATGGGGGCTTCTTAGCCCCTATGTAATAGAAATAAAGTGTAAAAAAAAAAAATGTTTAAGTCCCCAGTCCCCACATACACATGCAAAAATGCATCGGGTGTGCCTACATGCAAAAATGATGATTGCACCGCACATGTAACATATTTTAAGGCTTGACATGTTTGGTGTCTATTTACCTGACGTGTCCCCGTCTTTTATATTTTACCAAAAATATGGGCAAGAATAAATGTTTCATAACAAACAGGTGTTTTCCCAAATTTTCTGTACTTTTTTAGTTGTATGGTAAAAAATAACCCCAGTGATGATTAAATACCACCAAAAGAAAGCTCTATGTGTCCCAAAAAAATGGTATAAAATGTATTTCAGTACATCGCTGCATGGCGGAATAAATGTCACAGTATCACAGCGCTGAATACTAAAAAATGACCTGTCCAGGAAAGGGGTTTAACATCCCGGTCTTCAAGTGATTAAAGAACCAACAAGTAAAAGCTCCATTCACACATGAGCAGTTTTCCGCACGCTAAACATGAAAAACAACGCATTCCAATGTGCGTTGTTTAGACTATTGTGGCGTCCACGTGGTACAAAACCGTGTATCCTGCAAAAAAGTCCAAGCGCGATTTTAGGAGGGGATTTCGCACATCTGTGGCTATAGTAAAAATTGCGCTTTTGTGCCTCACAGAAAATGCAAATGCCATTATGTGAATGGAGCCTACGCCTGGGTCCGCTATACAGTCCCAGATATCTAATTGGTTACACCAAGTTACTACTCATCAATTGAAGTGCAATTTAGCTACTTACATGTGAGCTGCCATGTTTAAATCCCAAGTTAGGCTCCATTCGCGCTGGAGAGGCTGTACGAATATGTGCAGCGCCGCTCTAAACAGAAAAAACAATGCACTTTAATGTGCATTGTTCAGACTATTGTGGAAAGCGTGCGGCCCCCAAAATAGTAAAAGCGCAATAAGGCACGTTCCCGGCCATACAATAGTCACAAACAAGCAGAATCCATGCGGATCAAAAATGTTAGCTCTTTCGTCTCGCGCAGAAACCTGTGCGGGGAAACGCAAACGCTATACCTGAATGGAGCCTTACGCAGTTTGTGAAGCAATGAATTAAAAACACAACAAACATGCAGAGAACTTCAAAGAGTGAACATAAACACAGTACTACTTGTGGGCACACTGATTTTCCTCCCCCAGTCTTTCTTCAAGAGCCAACCTCACAGTGGGTGCTCAAGCATGAAGTCTATATGCAAAGTGGTGGTGAGAAAGTGGAACAAGACAGAAATATCAAGGGTGCTGGTTTTGTGGTTTGAGTCAGGGTTGCTTTAGAAAAGTTGCAGGATGCTTTAACTAAGGAAAAAATGTGAAAACATAAAAATATATCTGTGAAGTAGCCAAATATAAATTGAATGTTTGTTGTTTTTGTAGTAAGCAGAAAAATGATAAAACAAGCTAAGCAGCAGCTGGGAACAAAGCTGAAATAACATGATGCCACGTAAATATAAAATATACACTACACTGCTGAATATGAAAGGGCCACCGGAAATGGCGTCACCGCTGGGGCCCTCTCCTAGCTACCGAAGCCGTCAGAGCACACCGCCGGGGAGCTTCAGGGTCTTCTTCCCCGGTTTCGAGTGGAAGAAGCGGACCCTGGAAATGAAGAGGAACCCCTCCGTCCACACAGCAAAGTGACAGGCATAGATGAAGGCCGGAACACAGAGCTGCACAGAGGGGAGACCCACGACCACAAGGCCGACCGGTCAGGAAAAAAACAAACGTGACAAAGGTTTCTGGACGGTAGGAAACACATAAAAACTGAGGTATGAGGGGGTGGGAGGGTATTGAACTATTTTTTAATTGTGCTTCCTGTGGAAGGAGGAGCCAATCATCTCTCAGGTTGCTGTCTTGGAAGATGAATGGAGAAATTGGTGTATTGTGGTAACTGCATGTGGCCAATACCTGTAATGTAGGTGCAATTCCTTTCATTATGCAGGCCAGGCTGTGCAGGAAAAGTGAGAGCTGGGACAAAGCATAAGGCCCCGATCGTACCTTTCTGTTCCAAGGAATTGCATTAACATAACATTGTGTTTGAATAGCCCATTCATTTGAATAGGCTGCCAGTACACGCAGAGCTGCATATTATTGCAACACACAGGTGTTAAGGGGCCCCAACATTAACGGGGGTATTTACAATAGTGGTCTCCAATTCATATTCCTTAACATATTCCTTAACATATTCTCAAAGGCTTTTGATACGGTACCACACAAACGCTTGCTACACAAGCTGAGGGCTATGGGCATAGATGAGGTGGTGTGTACGTGGATAGAGAACTGGCTACGGGAACGTGTCCAGAGGGTATCTGTAAATGGCACCTTTTCAGACTGGGCTAGTGTAATGAGCGGTGTGCCTCAGGGTTATGTGCTGGGTCCCATATTGTTCAACTTATTTATTAATGACATCGGGGAGGGTGTTAACAGCGATATTTCCGTGTTTGCGGATGACACCAAAATTGGGAGGGTAATAGACACGGACTTAGACACTATAACATTACAGGAGGACCTGGATAAAATAGGGGAGTGGGCATTAATGTGGCAGATGAGGTTTAATGTCGATAAATGCAAAGTAATGCACTTTGGAATTAAAAATAAACAAATGGGTTATACAATTATGGGTATGCCGCTGGGGAAGTCAGAAATGGAGAAGGATTTGGGGGTCATTGTAGACCACAAACTGAAAGGTAGTTTGCAGTGCCAGGCTGCTGTAAACAAAGCTAGCAGGGTCTTGTCCTGTATTAAAAAGGGGATGTATTGCAGGGACAAGTCTATAATTTTGCCACTTTATAGATCATTGGTTCGACCTCATCTGGAGTACGCGGTCCAGTTCTGGTCACCAGTACTAAGAAAAGATGTCCTTGAGTTGGAAAAAGTCCAGCGGAGGGCAACCAAACTAATTAGGGGTATGGAGGACCAGAGCTACGAGACGAGGCTACTAAATTTAAACATGTTCACATTGGAGGTGAGGAGATTAAGGGGGGATATGATTTCCATGTACAAAATGTTCAATGGTGGTAGCAACATTAGCGATAAACTGTTTAAAATTAACTCTGTTACAAAAACTAGAGGCCACCACCTAAAATTGGTGGAAAAAAAATTCCAGCACAAGGGGTGAAGGGGGTTCTTCACAGTAAGATCAGTTAGGGTCTGGAACTCACTGCCACAGGCGGTGATTTCAGCAAATAATGTGGAATTGTTCAAGAAACTTTTGGACGATTTCTTAAGGGACCGTAATATACAGGGGTACAGGTACTCCTAGAATGAGATCCTAATAGGTTGGACTTGATGGACTAATGTCTTTATTCAACCACAAATACTATGTAACTATGTAACCCACCCCCCCAGAAAAAACTAAGTGCTTAAAGAAGAATTCCGGACAAAACTTGTAACTCTTATAGCGGGGCTACCCCCACACTGTAAGAGTTATCTGCTCGTTTTTGTCTGTGCGGAAATAAAAATGCTATACTCACCTGAACTGCTGAGCTGGCGGTCTCCTTCTCCAGTCACTGAAGCCTGTCTCTTTCTATACTGCAGTTCCTCAATGTCCTCACGTCTATACACTGTATATAAAACATGATGATTTTCGGGGCCTTAGACCGCTGGAGAGGGAGAGAGAGGCTGGAAGGAACAGTCTAAGAGCAAGCCGGCTCTGAGTATAACTTTTTTTCCAGCACCAAGACAAAAACGAGCAGTTAACCCTTGAAGTACGGGGACAGCCCCACTGCAAGGGTTAACTAATAACGTTTTTTAAAAGCGTTCTGGGGTTCGGACTTTAGTTTGGCGCTTACTTTAAATCCATTTACAAGAGAACTATGGGGTAACCTTTTTTGTTCATCGTTCTCTTCAGGGTCACCGGAGGACATATACTAATGTCCTCCGGTGACCCACAACTATTGCCTGGTATATGCAGAGAGCGCAGAGCCAAGCCGCAGCCAGGACGGACCCAACAATACCCTTGACATCTACCTCGCCGGCTGATTGACAGCAGCCTCTGCCCATCTAGGAGGCAGAACCAGCTGTACCCACCCCCTCACCTGTCCATTCCTCCAGTCGGGGGTTGGAGGATCGGAGAAGGGGGATCCCTGCGGGGAGCAGCGACTGACAGTCACCACTCTCTGCAGGGAGATGATCGGGTAGTCAGTGATTAGCAGTATGTGTTCCGATCAATAGAGCCGACGCGTGACAGCTTCAGTGTCAGAGGTCGGCTTCCAATTATGGGGATGAGCGTTTTTTAAGGGCTCATTCACACAGCTGCAGAGAGGAGTGTATTTCTGTGGCCCTGGAATCACAAGTGTTTGCGCACAAGCTTGACTAGCCGCCCGTGCATATCAATGACAGGCTGACAGACGGCAGGTCAGTACATGTTCAAAACGCACATCCAATTGGTTATGCGCATACAGCAACAGATAAACAGCCCCGGACAAAGATAGCCTGTGCCCAGGGCCATGCAATGGGCAACTATGGATGCCACCGTGTATGTGTGTGTCTATAGATAGATATATCTATATACACACACACATGACTCCTGGCCACAGAGACATGCTCCTTGACAGTATGCGGCCCTCTGAAATAGACCCAAAATTACATGTCTATCTAAAATGACCCTATGCAGGGTGACAACACTGCTGTGTAAAGGAACAGCAATCATCACTCTACTAAAATTAGTGGAAACGTGTCAGATCAACAAAAAAATAAAAAACAGAAACCATTAATGCTAATGACAGAGTGCATCATATGAGTAATGTTTTATTCTGCGTTGAGTAATCGCAGAGCTGCACAATAACTGAAAGGATGCAGCAGAGATTGGATTACGATGTAAACAAAGCGCACTGACAACCATGCCAGCCATGAAAACACAACCAGCATGGACCCCCCCTTTCCACTGAGGAAGCGGGCTGGAGTGTTCACCTACTTCAATTGGCAGGGGGTACTTTCTGGAGGTGGCACATTTATATCCCCCCATGTCTCCCCTTTGGCTACTGAAGAGTTAAATGCTTCCCCTCAAACTTGGAAGAGCTGCCAGCCCCTGTGACGTCACGGGACCAAACACTTTTCCCGGGCCCGTTCAAATCAATGGGTGGCCGTTACAGTCCCCGGGAGAGAGCAGCCGAGGCCGGGCCCGCTTGACGCCACGCTCTCAGCTTTCCTGAGCCGCCCAGCCAGCTAGGAGCAGCAAACATGGCGTCTAACAAAACAAGCGCACAAAGCAAACTACACACTCACTGGAAAGGCAAGGAGCAGATCCTCCTTCCACTGACTGGGAAGAGAGTAGGAGATCGCACGTAAGGCACGGGGTTTAGGATACCGGATTGGAGGCCGTTACCTGCTGTCAGCTGAGCGATGGTTGACAGTGTCGTTAGCAGCTAATGGCGACTGATGGTTCTCCCTATGTGACCGCACACTGCGGCCAAAAGGCACGGATCCGACTACAAAGGACTTCCGCTCCAGGCTCCCTCCCCTGACCAGACGGCAGGAAGGGGGACCCGGAATCCCCCCGCGGCCTCCCTCTCCTCGGATCCGTTTGGTCACCCTGGTTCAGCTCCGGGTCCCGGACGGCGGCCGCAGCTCGGCCCAGATTCCTCCTTTGAAACAAACAATGCGGTTTCACCAGAGCGCGTGCCGCCCCTCTCCGTTGTGGAGACGTCAACGCGTCACGTGATGTGCGTGCCGCCATGATAGGTGAGGCACAGAGGTGGCTTGGCACGGCCTGTTACTGTGGTAACGCCAACGGAGGACCTGAAGCGACTGAGGGGGTTTTATATGTATAGAAGGCATGTTGTGCACGAGGAGTGAACCTTGTGTATCAGCAGCCATTCACATCTGAACGTTTGTCATGTGTTTCCCGACGTGTGACAACGGTCAACCCTTAAGTCCCTGGGCATTTTGACGCTGAAAGCCAAGTGCGACAAAACTCTTAATATTAGAAATCCCATTTATTTCTATGGCCCCTGTTCACACCTTAGAGTTTTGTCGCAAGCTGTAGAACCCTGGAAAAGGTTCATGAGCTTCTTTTGGGGAGATTACAGCACATTTAGCTGCATAGACTTCAATGGAAGCGCACACCAATGCATTTTGATCTGCTTAATAAAACGCATGGCTTTATGCGTGTCTAACACGTGTAAAAATAAATATGCAACACGCGCAAACCGTGTGAGGGGAAGATGTGCGTAAAAACGTGTTTTATGCACGGAAACACTGACGCCTAGGTGTGAATGGAGACTAACACTCACATTGGGGGGAATTTATCAAAATCTGGGGCAGTTGCCCATGGCAACCAAATAGCTTCTCTATTTTATTGTCAAAGCTTAAGGGGTTATTAAACCCTCGCATGTTTTTGCATATATCTGTTGCTAGCAAGTAGTAGATATATGCAAAACGATAGAAGTATTAACCCTTTGAAAAAGTTTTATTTTATCTGTGTCTCTGCCGTGCGCTCCCGTCTGAACATCTAAATATATCTTTGGCAGGCGCATGCGCAGTTCAGATGTGTCTCCGCCGCGCGCTCCCGTCCGAACATCTAAATAAATCTCTGACGGGCGCATGCGCAGTTCAGATGTTCGGCTGGAAGACGAGGAGAGACACAAGGTAAGTATATGGAGCAGCGTGCACCCGTACAGACTCCGTGGGACATGAGAGAAGAGGAGGACAGAGGAATCAGCGCTGGATCAGAAACCAGCAGGAAAGATGATCGGATTAAGATACATCATTTAAAGGAGAACTATGGGGTTAGGGCTTTTCCCCATAGTTCTCCAAAGGGTAACAGGACACAAACTAGCGTCCTCCCGTTACCCAAAGCTCAGTATACCGCGAGCTGCAGCTATATTGAGACGCCGCAGCTGAAACGGATCCCGACAATTATGTCTGGATCCACCCACCTGCGTGAGTGACAGCTGTCTCTGCCTATCTAGAGGCAGAGCCAGCTGTACCCTCCCCCGTCCGTTCTGCCAGTCAGCGCTGGAGGATCGGGGAGGGGAGAATCCAGTCCCTCCCCTGTCACGGCTCTCTGCCGGCACAGGATCCAGAAGTGAGCGAGCGCCGGTATGTGTTCGCTCACTTCCCGATCTACTGAGCCAACCTGTAACAGTTTCATTGTCACAGGTCGGCTCAGATTATGAGGCTGAGTGAAAATCACTCGCCTCATAATTCTCCTTTAAGGTAAGTCCCGACAGCAGGATTGGGAAGGGGGTAAAAAGTTTGACTTTAATGTCACTTTTACTGAACAAACGGAAGAGAGAAGCTGATTGGTCTCCATGCACGGCTGCTCCAGATTCTGTCTGCTCCAGTTTTGAGTGTTGTGGTCTGTAGCTTCAGAAAATTCATGAGTCTTTTCAGACAGAATCTTGTGTTTTTGGCCCCAAAGACTTAATTGGAAGTGCCTGAAAACTGTACATAACAATATTTGTGTGAGCAATTATGTTGCGCTTGGTAGTGAATAATCTTATTCTAATACGTCACCTCTCTGTGTTTAATTGTCTTAATTCATGTATTTAACCTTAGTGGAAACAATAATTCATATTTTTATGCTGTGTGATAAGCGAAATTAACGAATTAATTACAATGTGAAAAATTGAATAAATAAATAAATATGTGAACTTAGCCTGTGTTTTGTTCAATATTTTATCAAATAATTGTGTTTGTGATGTGCACAAATTCCCAGCAACATGTGAATAGTGGGGGGTATTGTGTGATTATGCTCTTAGCCTCGGTGCATATGTGTGTTAAACAGGAATTCCGAAATGATAGATTGGTCACATCACTCGATAGATTATCTCCAGTGAAACAACTATTCGACTCAGAGTTCTAGGAATATGTTCTAGGATTGAGCCAATCCTAGAACATATTCGATCGGTCTAATAAAAATTGCCATATGCCGGCCTCAGCCATCAGTTTGCAATGTTTCTATATAGAGCGCGGATTGGAGCTAAACCAAAAGTTCTTTCAATCAAAGAAAACAAAAAAAATCGAAAAGGATCAAAATGTCTATTACTTTGTATTCAGTCAATGAGTCCCCGAAACCTCTGTTGTCTACTCTCTCCTCCGATCGGTCAGCACACGGTCACGGTACCGGTGTCGAACGCCCTCCAGGTGCAGTCCAACCGAGGGAGGAAGAAGGGCAAAAACACAAGGGAGAAAGCAGATCTAAGTGTAATCACAGAGTCCTTTATTCCAGATAAAAAATTATCGCACTTACAAGATTTGTTGAATAAAAATAGCATATGGGTATAAAGGGCGCCCAGCCTTTGAAGGTCTTTTCCAGTGTATCAGCGAGGAAACAGCAGATCCCCTTGACGTGTTTCATCAATTGTAGACTTTTTCAAAAGGGTATACATGGTGCCCGGCTTCCTGACTGGGCAGAAAGTCGGCTACATGCCTTCTCTTCACCTAGTGACCAGAAGCATGGAAACGGCTTCCCTGGTAATCGGGAAGCCAGGTGGCGAGTCTTTACACGCCGGCTGGCTTCTCGGCTAATCAGTAAGCCAGGGGGCGAGTCATTACATGCCGCCTGGCTTCCTTAATGGGGCATTCGGTATCGGCGAGTACCGAAAAAAACAGTATCAGTGCATCCCTAATAGATATAACAAAACCTTTCAATAGTAAATTTAACAGACCAAAAGAGAGAAAATCTGTAAAATACATTGTAAGTTAAGCTTTACATACTTTGGGGTATGTAACTTACAGCTGAAATCAGCTACAATCAACTGAGAGTGGACTTGCTCTCTGGTACAGTGCCAGCAAGTGGCTAGGTGTTGTATTCCCCTTCAGACAACTTCTACATGGGGCCAACAATAAGCTAAATGCACAAAGTATGTAACATACACTTTTTCTGAAGAATACATTTCATTTCACCCTGGCCACACACAACCATCTAAACCTCCATTTCAAAGACAAAGTAGTGCTCAATACTTTACCTGGTCTTTTTTTGTAGGCCTTATTATAATAGTACTCCACAGTTGCCAGCATCTCCTACGTGGGTCAAAAAATTAAGGAAACTAGTTAAAATGTACAGACATTCCTCTCTTACCGACTTACCTGCTTTGCGACCACTCGCACTTACGAACGACCTCCGACCTTGCGTGTCAGCGTCAGTGCGACGTGTCGCCGGCGGAAGTGATGTCCTCCGTTCTTCACTGCGGGTCCCGGTAAGTATTTTATTGCCCGATGTACAGTACACTGTTCGGTACTGTACATCTGCAACACTATACAGTACTGTACTAATGCAGTACAGTACTGTATACAGTTCCTCACTTAACGACCAATTCCTTTAGGCCTGGTTCACACCTGGGCATTTTACAGCGCGTTCCTACGCGCTATAAAACGCTCAACATGTGAAAACCAATGATTGCCTACGGGCATGGTTCCCACCTGGGCGTTTTACAGCGCGCAGGAACGCGCTGCAAAACGCCCTACGCCCAAAGTAGTACAGGAGCTTTGGGGCATATTTGCCGCGCATATCCATTAGGATACAGCTGGCTAGCCCTCGGAAACGCGTTTGTCGCGCATTTTTTTAACCGCGAATCACGGTAAAAACATGCGGCACGAAACGTGCGGCAAACACGCATATTCGGTACGCCTAGGTGTGAACCCAGCCTTAATGACCTGGTCGTAGGAATGGAACTCGGTCGTTAAGTGAGGAATACCTGTAATTACAGTTAAAATGTTACACATAAGACCGGATTGTCTTTCCTAAACAACATTGCTGAGGAACAAAGTCAAACATAAATAGGCACTAGAGTGGAATTTGGGGCAGTATGTTACAATTTGCCCCAAAAAACTAAGTGAGGATTCAAGTTCTGGAAAATAAGTATACTGCAGCCCTTGACCACCCTTGCACAAGGATGGGAGACTTTTCCTAAGTGATGGCTATATTTGTACAATTTTCATGTCACAGAATGATAAGGGAAGCCTATCTTATAATACAACGTGAAATGAGACACAAATTGGGGCACAGGAGAACTTAAATTATATTGGTTACGATAACACTGGGAATGACCATACTGGGGTCTATTTCTGATATCAATCAACAATTTGAAAAGAGAGAGCGCAACATTTTAAAGGCATATGAATATCACAAGGTACTTGCCCACAAGTCATCCAGCTGGCATCTGCCCATGGCTAAACTTGCCCAGCAGGCCTCACTACATTAAAATTAAAATGTCATGGCTGCTCCCTGGGAAGCATTAGCAGACACTTACTGTATTATCTGTAGGTTGGATTGAAGACATGGTGGTGCTATGGGGAAATGGGTACAATCTCTTGCAAGTTTATTTGGAAGTGACAGATTTGTGCTGATTTTTTGTTACTGGCAGTATCTTTGTGAGGGCTTATGTATGTTGTCAAGAAACAGTAAAATGGTCTGCCAATCGCATATGGTATTTGAAGGGATATATGATCACATGTTCATGAATTGTTACATTTCTTTTTTTTTTTTTTCTTCTTTTTTTTTTTATCGAAGCCCGTGGACGTGCATCAAACTTCCCCCTGTGAACAAAAAAAGTGAACCGTGAAATCACAGCACACAAAAACGTGCACAAGGGTGCAAGGTCCTTCGAAAGAAGTGACCTACTTTCCCGACCCCCCGGGGCGCAAGGCTCCTGACAGGGTTTGAGACTGTTGGTCCACCAACCCGGAGGCCGGTGGACCCATTTCCTTCAGGCACCTGCCGGAGCGGGTCCCTCACAGTACTAGGCAGGGGGGATCTCCCGAAGAGAAACCCCCCTCCTGGGTGGGAGGAGACAGAGAACCCGTAGGAGGCACAGAATCTCCTCCCAGCATCCGGAATAGGTCCCGAAGAAAACTGCACCTTCAGCAATCTGTGGGTCAAATAGTAAAATAAAAAAGTGCCAATCGTGCATGAAGTGCTTAAATAAATCTAAAGTGCCAGTGCACCACTCTGACAGGCCTTAGGGGCCGGAGTGCAAAAATATTGCCCCAGACTAGCCATAAGGCCTGTCTTGGAGGCGAAGTGCAGAAAATTGCAATGTGGTGTGTGACCAAGTGAACAGTGAGTCATGTGGGGTCCCATACCCCAGTGACTTTCTGCGCACCCCTGGGACGCCACCCCCAGGGGGCACAACACCACGGGCTTCTGCCGCCCCCCAACCCTCTAGCCTCGACCAAGCTTTGCACCCATTCTCTCAGGAGGCATTAGCACCTTCAGAGCCTCCTGCATACAACTGGGGACAAGCCCGGCATAACCGGACCAGAATCAACCCAGGAGGAAAGGAGGCCCCTCCAGTACCCACCAATCCCATCAGGGAATACCAAGCATCCTGCCCGTCAGGAGGCTCAATGCTCTTCTTCCCCGAAGACTGATAAGAACAGATACTACACTTGATCTTAGCCAAAAGGCCGAGAAGCGATGAGTTGTTACATTTCAACAAAGTCTTCTGATTTTAGTTTCTGTCTGCTTTTTACTTTTAGGCTGGGTTCACACCTAGGCATATGGAATATGCGCGTTTCGTGCCGCGCGTTTTTACGGTAAAAAAACACGCGACAAACGCGCGTTTCCGAGGGCTATCTGGCTGTATCCCAATGGATACGTGCGGCAAATACGCCCCAAAGAAGCTCCTGTACTTCTTTGAGCGTAGGGCATTTTGTAGCGCGTTCATACGGCCTGTAATACGCCCATGTGTGAACCATACCCATAGGAAATAATGGGATTTCGGTGTTTGAGCGTTTTGCAGAGCGTAGGAACGCGCTACAAAACGCCCAGGTGTGAACCGGGTCTAAGGGATCTTTATTATGCTTTTGATGCTACGTTGCAAAGCATGCTCTGGGGAAAAAATGGTTTGCGTTAATTTTTTGCATCACTTTAAGATAACATTGTCAGGTTGACAAGGGCACAAATTAGCACAGTTGTGACTTTTTCACAGGTTTGCAATTGCTAAAGATGCGAATTACCTTGTGTTCGCTCATGTGAGCATTTAATGCTTGTACAGTGAGCGCACATGTCATCCAGATTATCCGATATCATTGTTGCAACTTACAATGCAGGCAGTGTTTGCGTATCAATGTAAAATTGGCCATGAGTGGCTGTATGCAGGGATATGCCAGTATGCGCATAAACACACACATATAGCATACAGGTTGTCTGTGTTCTGGGAATAAGCCCATATGCTAGTTGCACACAGCCATTCAGTTCAATGTGCAGCTGTACACAGCACCTGTTTCCCCTTAGTGCAGAGAAAAGCCCACGGTTTACATTCCAGACAAATGAATGACGTATATATTTTTTAATTTTCTCTTTTGTAATTTAACTTCTTGGAGATCTGATACACACCCCTCCATACAGCTTTGGAGCAAGACAGATCACTTCTACTAGTGATCTACTGTTGGCTGCAATCAGCCAGCAATAGATCATTATATCAATGATCTGCCGCTGTATGGAGAGGCTAGGCAAAGCTATTACAGCTACACAGATGTCACTGCACTCCCAATGTAAATACAACCCAGACACGTTGTTTTTACTTTCACTTTCACCGTGCTCCTATGGAGTTCTCTGTAAAAATATGAAAAGCCTAAGAGCTAATCATTTCTTGGGCTTAGCGTTGACAGCTGGCAGTTCCATCTTTCACTCCTGCCGGAACCCACAGGAGCCACTGATTCCAACTGATGTTTTAAAACAGCGCTGTCACTACTATATTTAGGCCACCTGATTATCTCTACTATATTTAGATCCTTTTGGGATATATCTATGTTCATTACAAACTTTAAAGACTTGTTCACAAATAAAAGGTATTCAGAACATTTTCCCTATTCTAATTGGTCTCACACAGGTTAAAATAAATCTTTGATTGAGAATGGCAAGGAATCTTTTGTACCTGAGGAAGGGCGTGGACCACATAGCCAGGACACTGAAAGTCCAGAGGGTAGGGGAGAGCTGATCCAGTCCTGTTCTGCCTCTCCTTGAAGAAACAGATCATTTGTTGAAGTAATTTGTTGCTGGAGAGCTGCATGGGCGAGCTGGTTTATGTCTCCAGTAAGGCCCCATTCACACTGCGCGATTCGCAAATCGCGCGTTTGTTGCACGATTTGCATTTTGCGCGATTTGTCGTGCGATATAGCGCAAATGCTTGCAATGAGCAAGCTTGAATCGCGGCTAAATCCGCTCCAAAAAGGGTCCTGCTGTAGCGACGCACGACCCGCGACAGCAGGACCCTTTGCCCCATTGAGAAGCATTGGAGAGCGATATCGCGCGGTAAATTGCCGCGATATCGCGGGAATTACCGCGCGATAAATCGCTAAGTGTGAACGGGGCCTAAAGTGATCCCCCATTAAGAGGAATAAAGTGTGTATGTATAATGCATTGGGGTAAACTACCAAAGCTAAAACGTTTAGGATGAGGAGCAGAGACACCTCTAACAATAATGCTCTGGGAGAAGTGGGGGGAGGAATACATGAAGGGGGTGCAAAAAAAAAAAATACATGTTATTTTATTCCTGGAAGACTCATGTGAGCTGATAACTTCCTGTGCTGTCTGTCTCTGCTGACTGTTATCACTTAGCATTGTTGTTAGCTGTCTCTGTGGACTACAACCCCATGCTATGGAGAAGAGGTGAGGGGAAGTTGTTCTGTAGTCTAAAACGCTTCCTGTACTAGGGTGACAAAGCTACTCCTTCAAAAACATAGTACTTTGAAGGAGGGTTGTTATTCTAGGATAGGAAGTATGTTACTGGCGACATCACCAGGTGAAAATTAAGAAATGAAGCCTGAAAAGAGGAAACTAATGTAGAAAACACATTTAAGGACTGATATAGGACTGATATGCTGCAATATTCTTTATTTATTCTATATTGTTCTTGGGTTTAGATATGCTTCATTGAAAGTCATGATGGCATTTTCTATACTTAGGGTATTTGTTTTGAATATAAACTATGTTTGAACATCAGCATTAGATAAATGAAAATATACATAGTCCTCAAAATGTTTATTTTTCTCCTTTTTTAGCATTTTAGCTGAGATCTCTCAACTCTTCCGTTTTACAAGACTGAGAGACAACTGGCTTTACAACAGCACTTTACCCGTCTCATGGTTTAATCTTCATAAAATCAAAGAACATTGTATCTTCAAGAGCCAATAGAAATGAACTTTTATTTTTTTATTGGGATTGTAAATGGATTTCTTGTTTGATGCGTGTATTTTATGAACATTTATTCTAAAAGAAACTGAATTCAATTTCACTGGAATTGTACGCAGTTAACAAGACACAAACAGTCTAAAATGTTTCACTTTGGACATGTGCAATGTCATCTTAACTGTTGGACTTTGAGAAGCTATTATTGAATTGTAGAAAGACAAAGAATAACCTTGTTTGAATTCCAAGGAAATCATTTTTATGGGTGCTTTTAAATATTAATGCTTTCATGTACAGTGGTCACTGAAGCCTAGATAGCCAAGTCAAAGATTATTTGGGTGATTCTTTAACATAATCATTAAAGGTGAGTAAATGTTGCAAAATGTTGCTGAGTTGAATGTCATCCGAGAGTCTAAAATTCAATAGCAGTTACTTTTTCAGAAGCTTTACTTTCTGGTTTTCTGGGTGAATGTTGACTGAATCTTAAAAAATAAAACATGATTCAATGTATGCGCTTTCTTTGTCTGTGAACACTTCCTATTTCCTGTCACATTCATTTGGGAATTTCAGCAAGTGGCCACACAGCAGGCTGAGCCTGATGCTTCTGCCTCTCCTGCTGATGTACATCTGTGACTGCTAACACATTTGGGGTCACACAGGTAGATATTAACAACAAAAAAAAGAAATATGCTAGCATACCCAGGGGTGTGGAAATTTTGAAAAAAACTACTTTCGGGAAACTTCTCAATCTGCCTGGCGCAACTGGATTGCCATTAGACAATAATGGTACTGCCAGCGCGATTGGCGGTGGTGTGCGATTCTGTGACCACCCTGCCAGCCACACGGTTTTGTGCACGATTGCTGTGCTGTAATGGATTGCCCACTCTGCTCACACACACAGAATGCCTCATGCATGCATTTATTCGCATGCAGATGATAGGGGTTGGTTTTAAATTTTTCTGATTTTATTTAACTTTTTTTAATTTTTGCTTTGTAGTATTTTTTATTATTTATTTTTTACTTTATCGCTTTTTTTTTTTCCATTTGTATGTATTTCCATTTTTAATTGTTATATATTTTATTTTTAACTTTTCTCACTTTATTGCTTTCACACAAGGGGTAATAAGCCCTTGTGTGATAGCTTTTGGAGGTGACAGGTTCTCTTTATTGACCCTATCACTTCCAACCCAGGAGTTCTAGCACAGTACTGTGCTCGTTCTCCTGTGACAGGAAGGCTGCATTCCTGTGTCACTATTCAGACGGAGCCGAGAAGCGTTCTCTACTCTGCTCCGTGCTGTCTAACCTAATTTGCCGTGGTCACTGATCCCCCACAAGAGGGGGGGACCCCGAAGACCATGGCAAAAAAGGAAGCCCACTTGCAGAGAGAGAGGCAGCCGGGGGGCAGTACACGGCAGGCCGCCGGAGATAGAGAGAGGGGAGGGAAGGAGAGAGAGGGGGAGTGTGTTTCAGGCAGGTTACAAGTGATTTTTGGACGGCTGTACAGCCGTTTAAAATGACTTGTACAAAACAGCTCCCACACTACATTTAGCCGTGCTGCTTGCCCGCAGCCAGGCTAAATGTAGAAAAAAACTACTCGTCCGGTGCCCGAAACTGCCTGTCCCGGACGTCGGGCGATAGGAATTTCACACCCCTGATACTTTTGCCCAGGGGATTGCCTAGATGCAGCAATTTCCTTTGTGATCAATTATAAAGCTGTCCCACAAAGAGCAATTCGGTAAAACAGCAGTCATTCACAGTTCCTATTGAACCAAATCGCAACAAAACAATGTTTCTTTTAATCAATCCATTCCTTTACTTCTTGCTTGTGGAGTAATATAGTTATTTAGTAGCATAGTTCATTTTTAGGGTCACTGTTTGCACATCCTGACCCATGTCAGTACCAAACCAATTTACTATGTGATGCATAAGCCTTATTAAATAAACAAAAAACTTCCTTTACCTTCTCTGAGTGAAATGCTCATTCGTGTCTTGTTCGCTCTCCCTCCCAGACACCGTAGTTACTGTATATACTCACCACCAAAATTAGCAAGTGTAGGGACTCATATTCATGCTACTCTGTGCTGATGCTTGGTGAGGAAAGCTAAAGAAGAATTCTGCTTAATCAATTGCTGGTCTTGGTTTGAAGGCCGCCACTAGCCTGTAAGAGGGGCTGAAGATACTTAAAGTTTGCCGTCCATCTGGCCTACAAAATTTGCATTAGCCTATGATGTTGAGAGTCCACTGAAAAGATACTAAAAAGGTTGGGGGGGGTGTCAGTGTTACACATGGACTTTGATAAGTATGTGGGGACAGCTCCTACCCGAGGCTCCTGACACCCTAGAAATCCCACGACACCGTGAACAGTTATAAAAGCAATCGACTCTATTCAATGGCAGCTGCATGCTGAAAAAAAGAGAAATCTTTGATGCCAACAGCAACAAGTTCCATAATTACAAGTAGAATCACAGTATTGCTATTAGATCATCAACAAATGTAACATAGCAGTTCACTTTGCCCTATCTAGTAATCTATCTGTAATCTAATTCCCAAACTTGACCATTGGTGAGCTCACAAACCTGCATTGGGTCCCTGCAGCAATGCACATTAATAGAATTATTTTCAAGGCACCAAAGTAGCAATTGATGTACTGTCTCTTTATTATATTAAACACTGAAGAAAAAAAATAGGTGTGCGGCACCTTTAAAATAATTAACCTTAGAAGGGGCGCATGCACGCAGCTGACCAAGATGGATGCTTTCTAATCAGCTCAGCGCCAGACCGGGAAGACAACGGGTCATTATAGCTGATAGATGTTTGTTTGTGAAAATGAAGCTGCCTATCGGTAGCCATCTACCGCCGCACGACTGCTTCCACAATTGTTCATACTTCAGCGGAAAAAACTAGGGAAGCTGAGTCAGGCCATGCTACAAGAGGCCTTGGGATGTGTGGCGCGCAAGTTGGATCTGACACCTGTAGACAAGGACTCATGGGCATCTAGTGATCCTCCAGACCCGCTTGATGGGGAACCGAGCCCGACTCCAACAGATTCGATAAACTCACAATCCTTTATGGCCCAATTTGAAGCCACCCTCCATAAGGCCTTAAACCGAGTCTCCAAAGAGATCACCACCCAACTTATTAAAGAGATTCGTCATATTGGCAGTCGAAATTCTACGTTGGAAGTCTGCTGTAATGATATCACTACGGTGATAGATGGCCACGAGGATGAATTAGAACAATTATGTTCCATGTATCTTTCTCTGCTCATTCAATTGTAGGATTCCGAGAATCGCGACTGCAGATCTAACCTGCAAATCTGCGATATCCCTAAAACGGTAGTGGATTTGCAAACTAGAGTGATGATATTGTTCCAGGAACTTGCACCTGAACTGGCCATTTAGAGACTGGAATTTGAATCACAGATGGCCCACCACATAACATTATTGTGCGCCTCCATTGCTATCATACCAAGAAACGCTTGTTACAGGCTGCAAGAGATGTTCCGTCCCTTTGATTTAAAGGTTATCCATATCAGCTTTTTTCGGATCTCTCGCCAGCTACTATTGCCCGTCAAAGGGAGTTCAAACTGGTGCTACAGGTTCTCCAGGCCAAGCGTATTCGGTATTGCTTGGGCTTTCCATTCAAGCTGCAGTTTTTCTATGATGGAAAGGCGTACATGTTTACTACAGTGGATGATCCCCATAACTGCTACACCTCCTCAGCCGCATGGATGCAGCTTCGGTGGATGGGGCCCCTACTTCTTCTTTGGATGGTAAAAATACTTTGAATGCTCATTCTTCTGGGCTGCTATATGCTCCTCCGGCCAATACCCCGATGAGCCCGAGCTCTCCTTCCACTTCGGCTGATGTGGGTTGAAAACCCGTAGGGATTCCTGGCTTGCCTTCTATTTTGCACCCTAATATGAGTGCTTCTGTTTGACAGTTTACAAGTTCGAATGGAGTGTCGCAATGTTATATTGCTTGTTGGAACGTTGCTGTTTTTGGAACTTTCTGGACTCATGTTATCAAATTTTACCATGTTGTTTCCTGTCACGGCCATTTCTTAACGGATCTTGCTGCAGATTGTCACCTTTATCTATTCCTGACCAAATTCTCTTTGACTGCGACTTACACCATGTCTGAATTTCTGGCGAGACCATTTTCGAAGCAATATTACTAACTAGCTGCCCTCAGACTGCCATATATTTTCTGTATGTTATAATGGTTAATGTTCTATAGTAATGCGAATACCCTTCATACCTATTGCCTAGGTGTGACTCTCCCGTGGAACCTTTAATCTCATCGCTTGATCGTTGGATTAGTCTTCTCATAATGGGATGTTATAATAACTCTCCTACTGTGTTTTTGATCATATATTATATACTGGATCTGGTTGTCAGGTGACTTTCCATTAGGTCTTATGAGAGTGTCACACCTCACGTGTTGTTTTAATTCTTTCGCTTTTTCTATAGTTTTTATTGCTATCATTACCATTACTGGTGTTATTTTGTTACCGATACATACTGAGCTGACCATGTTTCTCACTCACTTATACCAGTGCCAGGCCCGTTCCGGTTCACCACATGTGACCCCACAATTCACTGCCTCTGACCCAGATTCCATCTGGGGGCTTGAAGAGTGAACGCTACCATAAATTTCTGGCCCGTGTCCTTAATTCCTTATTTCTACGGTGAACTTCCCTGATAGGTCTCCAGGCCCTTTCTGTCTCTCCTTTTTCTTACGTTTCTCTGGTCTTGCCCACTACATCTTGTCCTTGACTTCCATTTACAACTCACTCTTCTTTTTTTAAATATTCATTTTTTATTAGTTTTAGTCATATAAAATTTAACCTACAGTATTGTACATCAAGGTACGGCTAACAATCAAACAATAATAATTTCCATAACCTTTCATTCATTTCATACATGACGAATGAGGTTATTTGTTCTTATAGATGAAAAATTACATAAAAAACAGACACCAAACAACACAAAATAACAAGAATATAAAGCAAAAAAAAAAAAGACAGAGGCGGGAGAAAGGAGGGGGGGACGTCCGGAAGTCCTATCATGGGTCCCTTGAGAGTGCCTTGGCATCTAGTTTAAGGGCTCTAGATCTTCCTATTCTAGCCTAACATGGCATTATGTGCAAATTTTTCACCCACGTCCTTTTCAATTAATTACTAGGTAACATTAACATGTAGCTATTCTATCCTGTATCCTGTAGATCCCAGATGATCGTATAAAGTTGTTCCACGGTTGCCATATTGATTCAAATTTTTTAAAGGTGTCCCTCTGAATGGACGTCAGTTCCTCCATCAATCTATAATATTCTACTCTATTATACCATTCTCTCATAGTTGGGATAGAAGTTTTATTCCAGTATAGTGGTATCAGGGTCTTTGTGGCGTTCAATAATATAGGTACCAGCGATCGTTTATAGACCGTGGTCGGAAGGTCCGTAAGATGAAGGAGACATATCGTCGGACTCATTGGTACAGCAACAGTGGTAATCCTTTCAATCTGGTCTACTATCTGAGCCCAATAAGATTGAATCATAGGGCAGGCCCACCACATATGTATATAAGTACCGGTGTTGCCACAGTTTCTTCAACAAAGCTCCAACTTAGTACAAGACATTTTTTATATTCCGTTCTGGTGTATAATACTGTCACGTACCTGGTAGAGAGACTGAGTGTTTGAGGAGGCTTCTCTTGCACCTCGTGTCTTGTGGCCTTTGAGGATGGTGACAGAGGCCAGGCAGACACTGAGTGGCATGAGTGCTCAGGGAAATCCAGAAATCCAGGTCACAGCAAGCCGAGGTCAAAGCCAGGCGGTCAGATGAAGTGTCCAAAGGGAGAAGGCAGAATAATCCAATAAACGGTCTGAGGTCAAAAAGGCAGGCAGCAATCAAGGAAGGTTGATGAGACAGAAAACAGGTCGAAATCCAGGAAACGGTGATATTCAGGTCAAGGCAGGAATCAGGAGACAAACACAAACAGGAGCTGATAAGACAATCCAGCAACTACTGAGCATGTGCCCTGGGTTTAAATAGGGACGTGAGCTAATCAACTCAGTCACTTCCTGTGCGCCCTTTTCCGCGCCATAGACGCGTCACTTCCGGTGCGCCATATGGTACGTCTTTCCGTGGGGAAGATGTGCAATGCGCATGCGTGAGCATGTCCTTGGGGCATGCGTGGAGCGGGTCTTTGCCACATGCGTGGAGGAAGTCTTTGCCACATGCGTGGAGCGGGTCTTTTGCTGACAAATACCATTGTGCTACAAATCGGAACATTGTGTCGGTCACCAAAGTGCTGATAGATGTATTAAAGTTGAGGCTGAGTAATTTTTGTTTCTGCACATCCGTCCAGGTGGTCCCCAGCTCCTGCTCCCATTGTTTTAAATATGGTGGAAAAGAATTAGATTGGTGTTCTAGTAAAACCTTATAAAGTTGAGATATCCCATGACGTGGGGGATCAAGGAGGGAAAATAATTTTTCCAAAGGTGTAAGGTCAAAAACTGTATATAGTGGTCTTGAGAGTGAAAAAATAAAGTGAGACAATTACCTATGTCTCCACGTGTCAAAAGGGTGAGTCCCCCATTGTCCTCTAAGATATTCTAGTGAACGTGGCCTATTTCCATCACATACTTGAAAAAGTTTTAAAGTGGAATGAGTCGTCCATTTAAGGAAACCTGTATTGTGTAATCCGGGTGAAAAGAACAAGTGATCAGTCACTGGCATTGTAGGTGAGTTATATTGGCCTATCAGCATATACTATCAACATATAGTGAATTCCATATAAATAAGGTTTGACGAGTGAGAGGAAGTTAAAGGGTGTAATTTCCAATATTCCTGTGGTATCCAACAAATAGTTGCTATAGTTTGAGCAGCAAGTGAGTTCTCTAGTTCCACCCATCTTTTAGTTTTAGTATGATAATGCAGGTCCAACATTCTATTAAGTGCAACAGCTAGGTAGTAACAATTAAAGTCTGGTAATGCTAGCCCTCCCTGACATCGAGTCCTCCTAAGAACTCCATGGGAGATCCTAGCGGGAGACCGTTTCCAGATATAGCGAAGACATAGGCGGAGACAACATGACCCGGTGTGGAAATATTTTAAATTTTGGATTTTGAGAGGTTGATTTTAAAATTTGATATTTGGCTGAAAGATTCAAATTCTTGTAGCAGTGATGGCAACGAGATCTGGGGTTGTCGAATAAAAAAAAGAATATCATCTGCGTAAGCGGCTAGTTTATGTTCTGTAGTACCTACTGTAATACCTGAGATATTACTATTCCATCTTATAGAAGTAAGAAGAGGTTCTAGTGTTAGAGCAAATAATAATGGGGATAATGGGCATCCTTGGCGTGTGCAATTATATAGAGTGAAATTATTTGAGAGGTGACCATTTACCTTAATTTGGGCCATGGGATTATTATATAGGGCCATAATCCCTGTCAAAAATCTAGGTCCCATCCTACGGCTTGAAGGGTGGCCCTAAGATAGTACCAGTCAACTCTATCGAACGCTTTTTCTGCATCCGTAGACAGAAACATGGTATGATTAGAAGAAGAAGAGGCATGATGGATTAGGCTAATTGCTCTCTGGGTACTATCTCTAGCCTCCCTGCCGTGAATGAAACCTGTTTGATCTGGTATTATTAAATGGGGCATCAAGCTACTAAGTCTATTGGCCAGGACTTTAGCATATAATTTGATATCTGTATTAAGCAATGATATTGGCCTATAGCTGCTACAAGTAGTTAAATCTTTGCCCACTTTAGGGAACACTGATATATGTGCGTGTGGAGTGGATGATAATGGTGAGTCTCCAGTGAGGAGGGTATTAAAATATTTACGTAGGTGAGGGAGTAAACTGTGTTGAAATGTTTTGTAATATTGTAATGTATAGCCATCTGGCACTAGACTTTTCCCACTTGCCATATTGGCCATAGCCTGCTGAATTTCTTCTACACTTATAGGAGGATTCCAAGGTCTCCATACAAGATTTAGATATGGAAGGTAATGAAGTTGATGCTAAATAGGTCTGAATACGAGTTAAGTGTTGATCTTTAGTTTGGGAAGTAAATTCAGATCTCATGTGATATAAATATGAGTAGAATTCTTTAAAAATATTAGAGATAGAGGGTTATGTATGCACCATAACATCCTGTTTAGTTTTCATTTTTGCCACAAACTTTGTACTTTGTTTATCCTTCAACAATCTAGCGAGGATTTTTTCCGGTTTATTACCCAATTCGTAAGAGCGCTGGGAGAGGTAGTTAAGATATCGCTTATATTTCAAAGATAACTCAGCTTTTCCATCGCTTTTGTCAAACCGTAAGGGCCGAAGCTGTCAAGGTCCCCTTATGGATCTGCTCTAGTACAGCAACTTTTGTTGAAAGTTCTGTCACTTTCAGAGTATGCTCCTTTTTACGAGAACCCTGGGAGATGAATGTTCCCCTAATTGTGGCCTTATGAGCCTCCCAAACGGTGCCCGGTGACACATCTCCCTCCGCATTCTCGGAAAAAGAATAATAAAACGACTCTCTTCTAACTTTTCCCCTTTTCTTCCTTTCCTTTTTCTGACTCTCCGTTGCCTCTTATCTTTTTCTCCCTCCCTCCCTTCTTTTTTCCCCCTCATTTCTACTAATATTTCCCCTTATTTCCACTATGTTCTTCAAGGTTGTGTATAGACTTGTGCGCCGTCAAAAAATGTTTCGTTTCGGGACATCCGTTATTTCATATTTAGTGTCCGAAACTCAATTCGGATTCGTACGAAATACGAATTTTCGTTAGTTTCGGCACATTTTCGTAACTTTACGAACATTCGTTATGATGAAGTTAAAAAACAAAAATACCTTTGTTAATATTGGAGTCGATGTGGTAGTTGTTTTTTTATCCGAAATACGAATTCCGTTAACAGATTCCGGATCCGAATTTCATATGTCGGATAAAAAAAATTACCATCAACTCCAATATAAATGTACTGCTTTTTAACTTCAATATAACGAATGTTCGTAACAGAACGAAAATACGTCAACGGAATTTCGTATTTCCTGCCTGTATTGTAATGCAACTGTCAGCAGCAGAAGAGAAAACCTCTGATTGGTCAACCAAACAAAATACTAATTCCGTTAACGGATTCCGTATCCGAATTTCGTATTTTAAAAAAAACTTACCATCAACTCCAGTATATTAACAAATGTACTTTGCTTTTTAACTTCAATATAACGAATGTTCGTAACGGAACAAAATTCCGTCATCGGAATTTCGTATTTCCTGCCTGTGTGTTGTAATGCAACCCTCAGCAACAGCAGATCCGTATTTCGGATTAAAAAAAAAAATCTTGTCATGTTGTTCAACCTCATTTACAGGGGTAATATTAGTTCCTGTTTCAAAGAAATTCGGATCCGAAATTCGTTAACGGAATTTCGTATTTCGGATATAATTCGGAAACTGCAATTCGGATGCTTCTGAATTTACGAATTTCAGGAAAATTCGTATGAATTTCGATTCGTAACAAAACGAATCGCACATGTCTAGTTGTGTACAAGGTCTCAATTAACGGATAAATCAAACGATAAAACATAGAGGTGTTCTGGTCACCTTCCGCCACTCTGTTTCCTTCCTTTGTGTCAAAAAGATCAAGGATCCGGAGGGCAGGTATTTGATTATGGTGGGCTCCACAAATGATAACCCAATTACGCTAGTACTATGCTCCTAATGCTGGACAATTGGGTGTTTATCACATCTATTTCAAGTAGTTGACTTTCATGCAAAGGGGACCCTGCTGTTATGCGGAGACTCCAACCTTTTGCTGTACCCGCAGATAGATCGCCATGACCCTTAAAACCCGGCAGCTCCCTTGATTGACTAAGCAGTTCTGATCCCTTTTGGCCCATTACCAACAAGTGGATTCATGGAGATAACTCCACCCAACCAAAGCACAATACATCTATTATTTCAACCCTCATAATACCTTTTCAGGTATAGATCACATTTTAGTGCATTCCATTTCCCTTTCCAAGGTATCCTCAGCTTCGATCCTTCCTGTTCCATGGTCTGATCATGACCTGGTAAATTTGACCTTTGGCCTCTCCCTTCCCTGTGGGTGAAGAGAGTGCACAGCATCTCACTTTTCACCCTTTGGTCAGCTCTCTCCCAAGCTCCGGCCACTTCCTTCTCTTCATGCCCCCCCTCACCCCAGCAGCCTCGGTGCAAAGAAAAAATTAATAATTTATTTTAAAATTATACTTACCACTCCAGCCACTACTATCTCTGTCCTTGCATGCAGCCCGCCATTGCTGCAGCTCCGCCTACTGAAGAGAAAAAATAAAACCTTCCTGTCATTATGCAGGAGGGTACCAAGTAGCTGTTTCTGTATAGGGGGGGCCTGGGCCATACCAAGGGGTGGAAATTATTAGACTATAGAGCAAAAGGTCCTTGGTTGTGGCCTGGGCCCCCGAAGCTGCCTGAGACCCTTGCATATGCATCGACAATACCCCTCTAAAGGCGCCTCTGCTTGGCCCCTCACTCAGAACATCCCAACCCCCCTCCGCCTAAAGAATGGAATATGCAGACAGGTGGCAACACTCCACAACCCACTGAACTCATGGCTGTGACCCACTTTTGAGTCGCGACCCACTAGTTGAGAACCAGGGCTCTAATAGATTACTTTGCTCAAAACTCTACCTCAGTGTCCTCCTACATGGCAAATTGATCCAGTTGGCATCTCAGGCCAAAAGTAAGAAAGAGTTTTGTATCAAACAATTGGAAACTGAATTCATGACAGCGGCACAGGCTTTTCAATTTGACCATTCTCCTGACAACAGAACTCGCTTATTTCATCTTAAAACAGAGCTCAATTTATCTCTTACACATGTGGCTAATGACTAAATACGATTGACTAAGCACAGATTTTACCTCAGAGGGGATAAGCCTGATACTTTGCTGGCACACAGACTGAGAGATGATGGTTCCAGACGACCTCTGATAAAATTGCTCCTTAAAGTGCCATTAAAGTCACAACCTCCCCCCCCCATGCTGCTTTAAAGACTTACCTAAAATCATCTACTTCTTTCCAGTGGTTTTCAGGAGTCCCTCCAGCGTTGATGCTGGCCTCTGACCCAGCACTGACTGCTGTGTCTCCCTGTCCCACAGACTCTGTGCGCGTGCACGCTGCCAGGCTGCGTGTATTGACTTACCATGTTTGTCCTCTTCTTCCAGCCGAATATCTCTACTGTGCATGCGCCCGCACCGTGATCCTTCACAGCCGCTCGAGAATCTTTAGATCTTTGGACGGGAGCGAGAGACGGGGACACATGTAAGTAATAACCTGTTTGGCTTTTTTTTTATGTTTATGCATATGTCTACTGCTTGCTAGCAGTAGACATATGCAACAAAAAAGGTTTAATTCTACTTTAATAGAGGAACATTGACAGCTAACCCAGTTAAAATACTACAGACCTTTCGAACTTACCTTTAGGAATTATATTGTACTAAGGGTTCTTATGACCACCTTTTTTTCCTCACCTTAATCTTCCACGACTTTCAGTGGGCGTTAGTGATTTGATGGATGACTCTATAACTTCGGAAGAAGTTTTGAGAGCCATAAAACAAATTAAATTTGGGAAAAGACCTGGCCCAGATGGCATCACTGCCCCTTATTATAAAAATTTTGCGGATATCCTTGCCCCACATATGGCTACATTGTGGGAGGGTGGCCACTTGGGGACAGACTCTCTGTTGTCATCCATCTGCATGATCCCAGAACCAGGTACTGACCATACTTCCTGGACTAATTTCTCACCCATATTGTTCATCAATATTGACCTCAAATTACTAACAAAAATTTTAGCCAATAGATTCCATTCCCCGTTGTTGAGTTTGATTTCCAAGTCTTCGGAGAATCTCCTTACTTCTTCATCTTGCCCATCAACAGCGCTCCCCAGTTTTGTTAATGGCTTTGGATATATGCAAAGCATTTCCTTGGGATGGGATTATCTTTGATATGCCCTCAATATATGGGGATTTGGTTCATACTTCTTCCGTTGGCTTGATTTTCTATTTCTAGGGGAACCAGGCAAGGTTGCCCATTATCCACTCTCATATTTGCATTGGCTATAGAACCACTAGCTTAAGCTATACGATTGCACAAAGATATCAGAGGTGTAGAGGTGGCTGGATATCACCACAAGATCAGACTGTTTGCTGATGATGCTCTTTTTATTATTTCTAATCCCTTGATCTCCTTGCCAAATCTACAACCCCTCCTACAGCGATTTGGAGATCTGTCGGGTTTATATATCAACATGGGAAAATCTAAGGCACTTAATGTCTCCCTCCATCCCTTCTCATGTCAATCTCTGAAACAATCTTTCCCTTACACGTGGGTCCTTGCCTTACTTGGGGATTCATCTTACCCCTTCGTATGATCAATTGTATCAAGCAAACTACCCTAGATTGTTCTCATATCTCTATTCGCTACCGTTGCCTTGAGAGAAACATTCACAATCCTGGCTGGGAAGGATTACTGCTGTTAAAATGTCCCTCCTCCCCAAATTTTTATATCACGTGAGAGTTTTGCCTATCCCAATCCCCACTTTTAGAGTGCATGGTTTACAACGACGAATATTGAGATTTGTCTGGAAGGGCTTCTTTCCTAGGGTATCCCACTCTATTCTTTATCAAACCAAACAACAGGGAGGCTTGGGCCTTCCCTTGTACCACACATATTATCAGGCTGCCCAATTGGCTCCCTTGGTACCCTGGTACAGGGAATTGGAAATGCCTTTATGTGTCTCCCTGGAGGCTTATCTCTGCTCCCCTATATCGCTTACTAATCTTCCCTGTTGTCCTCAAAACTTAGGAAGGTGGTAACTTGTCCCAATCACTAAACATGTTCTGTGGATTTGGATGGTCTGAAACGACCTCTGAAATATGTAGTTACTGGGTAATCTGTTATTTTTTCGGATATGGTACTATCATTCCCTATACTTAGTTAGACATTTCTGTTCAGACTCTGGTATTATACCTTTACAAACTCTTCAAGATAAACAAACTAGCGCACAGAGACGTTTTTCAATTCCTTAAAATTAAACACTTTTGCAAACATTTATAGGACAACACGAGAATGTGTCTTCCCTAACTTCCTTTGAGCGACTTCTACATAATGGTGCTCAGGGTTCTGGAACTATCTCTGCACTGTATGCTTTGTTGCTAAACTCCAAGAAGCTCCTCCACTGTATGCCCAAAAGTGGGAACAGGACTTGAGTCAATCTATAGATAAGGATACCTGGAATCAGATTTGGTCCACTACATCCAAGAGCTCTGCGAATGTACAAGCTATAGAGGCTAACTACAAGGTGTTCTTTAGGTTGTATTTGGTGCCTCTTCAGATCTCCCCAGCTATTCCTTCCTATTCCCCACACTGCTTTCGGGGCTGCCGGGTGGAGGGTTCTTTCTTGCATATTTGATGGACTTGCCCAAGGCTAAGAGATTTTGGTGTAGAGTTTACCAATTGTTGTACAGTCACCGTCACAGGTAGGATCTGTAGGGATCCCCTGGAGGCATTGTTGAACAAGAAATTGGAGGTGTGCACTCACTACCAATCCCGTAATAAAAGTAACTTTTATTCTCACGAAATCTAGGAGTTTCAATGCAAAGGATTGGAGGTCACCCAATACACCCTTGGAGTAAGTCAGAGTGCTTCGTGAGTAATGCTCTTTGAAAAATTGGGAGCGATTCAGAATGACACAGTTTGCAAAGTTCACAAATTGTGGGAGCCCTGAATTGAATCATACCTCCATCCTTTTATATGGGCTTCTTAACTATTCACCATTTATATCATGGGGATCCATTGACTTGGACACCTGTTTTCATTGTCTTTCATTTTCTATACTGATCCTTCTCTATTTCGTTCCCCTTTTGCTTTTTCTCCCCTCTCAACTTTCTTTTTCTTATTCTTTCTTCTCCGGTCTTTTCTTCTATTCCTTCTCCTATTTATGGGACTTAGAGGCCTCCAGGGACATACGCTTTTACTTGGATCCTTCGGACCTCCACTATTATTAATATATCGCTGTGCGGATTTGATATTACTTTATAGCTATTAAAATGTTACCTCCTCCGTGTTTTTTCAACTACATTTGATATGTTTCTAAGTCACAAATTCTTGACTTTATGTATCCATGTTACTTTACATTTCATATTTTGATCTATTTCAATAGATCTATTGATTGAACATAAAAAAAAGAAAGCTTTTTCCCAGAACATTTTATTTATCCAGCAGACATTTTTATAAAGCAATAGTATTTATCCACTGTATGTAGCTGATGAGGTGAACAAATAATTGGAGACATGGCAGTTCTGGGATGTAGCGGAATAATACAATACTAGAAACAGAGTATCCTCTAGTGGCAGAAAAGAGTCTGTGTGAAGTAGTAAACAATTTGTGCCACATAACAGATGAAAATGTCAGTTTTGCTGAATGCAAAAATAATAAGATCTGATAAATTTCATACTGAGTATGGATGATGAGAAATTGAATGAACTCAGTGCCACCCATATTTGTCCAAGAGAGCTGACACATTTCACATAACCACCTTCACTAAAACAACCAGCTTGAGCAGATCAATCCAAACAAACAGTAGAGGGCCTGTAAGCCTCAAATGACTTCTCATTAAGTCCTGTCAGAAAACTGCAATCTCTTAGGACCTTTAGTAGAGCACTCAACAGGCTGTAATGTAATCTGAGTATAATTTGAGGTTGCAAACCTCCAGAGACATTTAATGAAGCCCTATTGTAAAAAAGATGTTAAAACATTCCTTGGTCTGGTGTTTTCATAAATGGATAATTGGGTGCCATAAAACTTTTTAGCAGGCTGTCTCTTACACCAGCGTCTACTAAAAATCATCATAGCCATGTAAAATAATATAGCAGCACTACACGATGATAGGCTTGGCTCTACTTTACCTGAGATTGCCAGATTCATATAACCTAGCTCACAAAATGAATTATTTCATAAATCCTAATATGATAAAAGTACAGTCATAACAAGTGTCTATCCAAATATATAGGAAAGTAACAATCAGTTTTAAACCAGACATGTCTATGCCACAAAGCACAGAAGGCTAATTGGTCACATTAAAAGGAGAACTATGAGGTGAGTGATTTTCACTAAACCTCATAGTTCGAGCCGACATGTGACAATGAAACTGTCACACGTCGGCTCAATAGATTGGGAAGTGAGTGAACACATACAGGACACAGGAGCGCTGTATTGACAATGCTTCCTGTGTCAGCTGTCACATGTGGAGCTCGCTCACTACTCGATCATGTCCCTGCATAGAGCTGTGACTTCACTCACGGCTCCCTGCAGGGATTCTCCCGCTCCGATCCTCCAGCGCTGACTGGCGGATCAGACGGGGTAGGCAGAGGCAGCTGTCAATGACGCAGCTGGGTGGATCTCGACAGTAATGTCGGGATCTGTCCCGGCCGGCGACGGTCTCAGTATACCGCAAGCTGTAGCTTGCTGTATACTGAGCTTTGGGTCACGGGAGGATGCTAGTTTGTGTCCTCCCGTGACCCTTAGGAGAACTATGGGGAAAAACACTTACCCCCATAGTTCTCCTTTAAATGTCTTCAATGATATATGCATTCATTGTATATCATGTTTAGTGTCTATCAAATGATGATTTCATTCTGTGCAGAAATATGTTGGTTGTCACACTATAAAATATTGGCATCTGAAAATATTGATAGTTAGAAAAATTTGCACTGTGGGAGTGTCCACTAAACTATCATGAAACACTTCAACAACCCTTAGCACACTCCTCAGACCCTTTGATTGATTATGTCTGCTAGGCTTGTGCTCCTTTTTATTCTAAGTGTGGGTGATGTGTTTCCTGTTCCGGTGGGAGGAGCCTATCTCTCTAATGCTGTCCTGGAAGGTGACTAGAGAAAGTTGGTTGCATGCGCAGCTGGACAGCTCTCAATTTTCCATCAAAGCTATGCATGTTTATCACTTTTTTTCCCCTTAACTCTATTGATATCACACAGGGATAACAAGCCCCTATGTGATATAATTCGGGGGTGACAGGTTCTCTTTAAGAAAGCCTGCCCCTCCAGTACAGAAAATCCAGCACAGCATTGTCATGGATCTTCTGCACAGCTCCATATGCGACAGCTGACACAGGAAGAGTTGTCAATACATTGCTCCTGTGTCACTGATCACAGAGCAGATCGGAGAATGGACATTCACTTCTGTGCGTCCAGCAGCACAGTGCTTCCAGAGACATTTGCTACTGTGTACTTCTATGTGTCCTGCACCACAGTGCTTCCATGGACTCTTGCTTGTACACCTCAGTGTGTCCAGTACCCCAGTGATTCCAGATACTCTTGCTTGTGTGCACCTCAGTGTGTCCAGTATTAGTCCTATACAACCGGCCCTTTGAGGGTAACCATACTGCTGATGCGGCCCCCGATGAATTTGAGTTTGTCACCCCTGTTCTAGAGACTCTTGCTTGTGGGCACCTCAGTGTGTCCAGTACCACAGTGCTTCCAGAGACTCTTGCTTGTGTGCACCTCAGTGTGTCCAGTACCCCAGTGCTTCAAGAGACTCTTGCTTGTGTGCACCTCAGTGTGTCCAGTACCACAGTGCTTCCAGGGACTCTTGCTTGTGTGCACCTCAGTGTGTCCAGTACTTCCAGAGACTCTTGCTTGTGTGCACCTCAGTGTGTCCAGTACCCCAGTGCTTCCAGGGACTCTTGCTTTTGTGCACCTCAGTGTGTCCAGTACCCCAGTGCTTCCAGAGACTTCTGCTCTCCTGTGCACTTGTGTGTTACCAATACCTAAGTGTTTCCAGAGCTCAATGCATCCTCTGTGACCTTAGTATACTCCTTGTAATTCCAGTATACCCTATGACCCCCAAAGCATTCCATGTCACCCAGTAACCGCAGAGCATCAGCTGTATCTGCTCAATTGCTCTCTGCATGTGTGTGCAGGAGGTGTTCTGTTTACAAAGCCGGTGAATACCAGGCAGCACAAGACTTTGTGTTCAGATTCACCCATTTCCTTGAAGATACCAACTGCAGAGGCTCCAAGT
The DNA here is from genome assembly GCF_000935625.1 of Nanorana parkeri. Lineage (NCBI taxonomy): Eukaryota > Metazoa > Chordata > Amphibia > Anura > Dicroglossidae > Nanorana > Nanorana parkeri. The sequence continues at coordinate 142,149 of NW_017307426.1, read as the reverse complement.
GTGTTACCCTGCATTTCCTTTCCCAAGGCCTTAGATCAGCATGGACGCACCCTGAAGGGTGCTGGGCCCATTCTAGGTTTGAGTTGGAACTGTTTCTCTTTGAAAAACAATTTGGTAAATGGTGGTCTATGCCCACTGTGGCTCTGCCAGTTACCCAAATTAAGCCCTCGTTCACACCTGAACGTTTTGTAGCGCGTTCTACGCTCGACGAATGCTCTACAAAACGCTCAAACATCTAAATCCCATTGTATTCAATGGGTCTGGTTCACACCTTGTCGTATTTCAGCCCGTCCATAACGCGCTACAAAATGGCCCACGCCTGAAAAGGTACATGTACTACTTTGGGCCGTTTTTGTTGCGCGTTTCCATTGGGATACAGCCAAGTAGCCCTCGGTAAAAAAAACGCGCGACAGACGCGCATATGCAATACGCCTAGGTGTGAACCAGGGCTAACAGAAAAGAAACACTAAACCTGTAGGAAGCAGGCTTACCTTTAGGAATTTTACTGCAAAACGCTCAAACACGGAAATCCCATTATTTCCTATGGGTATGGTTCACACCTGGGCATATTACAGGCCGTATGAATGCGCTACAAAACGCCCTACGCCCAAAGTACAGGAGCTTCTTTGGGGCGTATTTGCCGCGAGTATCCATTGGGATACAGCCAGGTAGCCCTCGGAAATGCGTTTGTTGTGCGTTTTTTTACCGCGGCACGAAACGCGCATATTCGATACGCCTAGGTGTGAAACCAGCCTTAAGTGTATTTCCACTTCTGCAATCATGCTTGTTATGTGTTCCCATTCACACAGCATACCTAAAATATTTTACTTCAGAATATTTACCCTTTTAGTTGTTATAAGCAGCTTCTATCACATAGAATAAATGGCAAGGTGCAGATAAGGGACAGAGCAAGGACAGTTTCCAGTAAAGTGCATTCAAATTCAATGTACCATTCTCAGTTCCTTAACCCTTTGTTAGGACAGTGTCCACATCTATTTTATAACTTATGAAATCTGCCAGCAAAACGCAGTGTTTAATTGTAGTAAACTTAACAACTCCACAGCCCCCCCCCCCAACTCTGGGTAAAAAAAAATCCTTTCTTTCACCGCTCAACTCTCTCCTCCAGGTATGGAATGTCCCTCAGTGTGCTCATGTCTAATGCAAGTCAATGGACCTGCATAAGAGGTGATGACATCTTAGGTCCCTAGAACGCCGGAGCAAAGGAGAGAAGAGGCTGCAGGGGGACCGATCTAGCAACCTGGAGAGAGCTGGCAGGACCGAGGATCAGGTGAGTCATAAATATATACAGTCTCCTAGACAAAACAAGCTCTTAACCCTAGCAGTGCAGGAGCAGCGTTTTCTTTCCAAACATTACAATGGACAGAAAAACGCAGCAGGTTGGCTACCTGTTGACACAAATACGGGAGTATTTTACACTGTATGGCTTTACGCCTGTATTTGCGCCCGTGTGTGAGCCCTAAGTCCCCATTCACACCTTTGCTTGATTCACAAAATGCATCAAAAACGTGCAACGCACTGGTGTTGCTAATGACACCCCAAACGTGTTTTGAAAAATGAATGAAAAAATGTGGAACCCGTAGCAGAATTGCTACATGAGCTACTTTCACTCGTGTGCGTCATCCATTGAAATGAATGGGGAGACACAGCATATGCGAGGGTAAAAGCACACACACGCGCAACGCGCGTTCCCAGTGAATAGAACTGCAAAACGCTGAACACAAGGAATCCCATTATCGGCCCCTGTTGACACCTGAGTGTTCTGTTGCAGAAAAAAGTACGAGCTACTTTTTGCAGATTTCTGCACTTTTGGCCCCATAGACTTTAAATTGAAACACCTGAAAAAACGCAGCACAAGCGGTTTTTGCACGTTTGTTGCGCACTAATCAACCCTCCTCTATCCAAGCAAAATGTATTTTGAAAACGCCTAAAAAAACATAGGTGAGCTAAATGTTTGCCAAGTGAACAGAAAAGGTCGTATGACCTTCGTCCTGCCCTCACCCCACCCAAGATAAAGGCCAGCAGTGAGCCACACCGGAAGCCTCGTACTAGACGCCAGCCATTTACCAAAACAAACGCGATGCAACGAGGGGGGACGGGCTCCTGAGTCAGAAGGACGTCTGGGCTGGGCCTTCGATCCCAGCTGTTGCGCTGTCCCCTGTGCGCGCGCTCGCACCCTACAGCTGTAACTCTCGCGCGCCTCCGCGCCCTCGAGGAAGCGGCCATTTTGAGAACCTTTGACTCGTTGACGTAGCCTCACGCAAGCCGCGCTCCGCCTCTCGTCTTCATCTCGCCGTCGGACGGAGCGTCGCGGGAACGGGAGGGAGACAAAGCATTAAAGTAATGAATGGGGGGCATAGAGACGAGTTCCCGAGAAGCAAACATTGAGCGGTCGGTGAGCGGCTGCGGCGGCCCGTAGCTGCCAGGTGAGTGTCAGGGGAGAGCGTTGCGTGTGGGACAAGTGCGGGCACCTCTGAGCCCCGAGTCAGTGGAGTTCCTGTTTGCGGAGGGTTACAGCGAGCAAGGCCCTGACCGCACACACACTGACCTACAATACAGCCAGTTCTCTATTGTGCTTTCCTGGAAGTTGCAGGCTGGCTTCCACATGGGGCTTCTATTTACTCTCCGTGCTCGGAGGTGCCTGTGTGCTGAATCGGAGCCGGGGGAGAAGGAAGCTGCTTGTCACCTTATCACCCTGGCAGGACGCAGCTGTGTTGTGCTACATGAATGATTCACAATGGTGTCTGGGGAGCTGAAATCCCAGGCTTGGGAGCTTGCCGTGTCCTTGTAGTGAGCTGAGCTCTCTCACTTCACATAGCACGTCCTGCAATCCACAATAATCCTTCTGATTAAAGAGGCCCTGTCATCAACTTCACTTGCTGGTAACAGTACAGAAAAATCAACAACTTTTAATGCAGTCTTTTTTTTTCTATTTGACAAACTTTTTAATCTGCAAGGTGCTGCTGAACTTGCTAACATACGAGGCTGCTTTAGATGAGTTGGTTTCCTAGCACAGAACCCTCCCTGCATGTCATAGCCATCTCCTCTTGGGGTGTCTAAATACTGTCTGTGCTGGCCTATCTCCCCTGCCTACCTGACCTTTTAAGAAGCAGTTGGGGAAGCGAAGGAGAATAGACTAGGGCAGGGGTAGGCATGCTTGGCTCTTCAGCTCTGGTGAAACTACAAATCCCATCATGTATCTGCTGTTGGCAATCATGCCTGAGGCTGTCAGTCTTACAGTGCCTCATAGGATTTGTAGTTGCACTACAGTTGGAGGGCCGGAGTTTGCCAACCCCTGCACTAGTGTGCCATTTAAGTGACAGTTCAGAGTATGCACGTTGGTTTGATTCTTCAACATCTGACACTTCTGGGAATGTCAGATGAATGGTCCCCCAGTTCGTTGTGGTTTCGTATGTCGGCCTTTACATTACTACTGTCCCCCCCATAGTGACTACATAGTCCCATAGCTGGCAAACAGATCCCCAGCCTAAAGTGGGGGGTCCAGGCATTTAGCGCGCTCGGGAGACGCGCACTTGTCTTGAACTTTATAGGCTTGTTGAAATTCTAGGTCCTGTTTGAATTCTTCAGGGATCATAGTAATTGGTATACAGTGCTAAATGTATGTGCTTATGGTGTGTGCACATTTTCCATCCTGTCTGCTAAATATTCAATGGGGAGATTATGAATTTGTATCTGAAAGAGACATGCTCTTTCCAGTGTGCAGCTAGATTTAGTCTAATGCTTGGCTGGTTTTTGACAGCTTTGACGAGGTCAAGATAATCTTTGCATATGTAAGATCATCTTGTATCTAAATAAGGAACAATATTTTATTTGCTTCTCATCAACAAAGGACTGCATGTGTTGTCAGAAACTTGGAATACTCCCTTGTAGAATTTGAAGTTCCACCTTTGCAGCTTTGAGTTTGAGAACCCCCATGTGTTTGTGTTTCACACAGCATACCTAACAATAAAAACAATATTTCATACCTTTCTGGTTGTTTTTTTTTAGAGCAGGATTTTACACAGGACTGTATGCAGCGTAAACTTACTAAACAATGCACTATAGGAACACGTAAAGGGTAAGCTCACTTTCCCAATGAGTTCTCGCAATTTGCAAGGGACATTAAAAATCCATTGCGCACGGCTGTGCTGGACGGCAGTACGGGGTACAGGTAGCACACCTGTACCGGTGAATGACCGTTCTTCGAGAGGGGGGTCATATTTGAGCGTGTAATTCCATTTTCCCAAATTACTAGGTAAAGTCTACTTACCCTTTAAAGGAGAACTATGGGTGTCAGTTTTTTCCCATAGTTCTCCTTATGGTAACTGGAGGACACAAACTAGCGTCCTCCCGTTACCCTAAGCTCAGTATAACGCGAGCTACAGCTCGCGGTATACTGAGACGCCGGAGCGGACCTTGACGTAGATGACGGGATCCGCCCAGCTGCGTGAGTGACAGCTGGCTCTGCCTATCTAGAGGCAGAGCCAGCTGTACCCTCCCCCGTCCGTTCCGCCAGTCAGCGCTGGCAGATCGGAGAGGGGAATCCAGCCCCTCCCCCTGTCACAGCAGAGAGCCGTGACAGGATCGAGAAGTGAGCGAACCCGGTATGTGTTCGCTCACTTCCCGATCTACTGAGTCGACCTGTGACAGTCTCATTGTCGCAGGTCGGCTAGAACTATGAGGTGAGTGGAAATCCCTCATCTCATAGTTCTCCTTTTAAGTAGGGTACACATGGTTATATTTATTGCGTTCATCCTGTTGGATGAACAAATCTGCTGTATACATTGTATTCTGACACTGGCACAGGCAGCTGTCAGAATACCTGAGCGGTACTTGCAGCCAATGCTTTTCCAACATATTCCTTCAGCAAAAGTAAATCTAGTGATCCACTTCTGTTTATGGGGATCAATCTTCAGCCGATTCCTGCTCAATCAGCTTACATTTGTTCTGTATGTACGATGTATATATTTTTTTAATAAAGTGCATTAACATACCATGCCCCAGCCAAGCCTTGAGACCTTTAACCCTTTGTTGGGACAGGTTGTGTTTACACCTCTGCCAGCAGTTATGCTACTTGAATGTGTAACAAACCTAAAGGAGGTCTTATTCAAACAGTGGAAATATGTTATGTAAGTCTCAAGTTGTTCACGTGAAGAAAAGATGGTTAGGTTGCTGAATATTTTTTTCCTGGTATTCATCTCAAAAAGTAGAAAGATCTTGTTTGCACCTTAAAACAGACTTTGCACTACAAGCAAGGTCTGTTTACTTTTTAATTTTTTTTAGTGCAAGGTCCGTTTTTACTTTTTTTTTTCCTCCATGTGCTGCAATTTAAAACATGTTGATGCCCCAAAAAATGCACTTGTACCATTTTCCCAGCATATAATTGTACACAGGTGTGAATGGGCCCAATAGAAAATAATGGCAATCCTCTTGTGCATTAAATTGCACAAAGTTATGTAATTTAGGTACCTAGTTAAATAGGTTTAACACAAGTTTGAATGATTTTGTTTTTCACTTCTTAAAAACTAGGGATGCACCGATACTAGTATCGGTGCCTTATACTGTGTATTTTGGCGAGTACTTGTGCTCTCCCAAATGCTCCGATACTTTCTCTCGAAAGCGAAATGTTAGGTCAGAGTGATATCTCCACTGACTGTCAGTGCTGTGAGGGAGCGTGGACCTGGCTTACTGATTGGACGGGAAGCTGGCTCCATGCTGTTTGGCCAGGAAGCCAGCTTCCTAGCCAATTGGCATGGAGCCAGCTTTCCAGCCAACCAGGAAGCGGCGGGGTAATGACTCCATGCTGTTTGGCTAGCTTGATGCTGATTGGCTGGGAAGCCGGCTTACCACCCATTTTACCCCAGCAAAAGAAGCATGGAACGTAATTTGGGAACACTTTTTTCCTTGGAGGCTAAGAAGAGCTGCTTTTGTTTCTTCCAGACCTCCAAATTCAAGGCAAAGCCTGGGATTCTGTTTCAACGCAAGCCCTGGACTCCTAAGTTCTCCAGACCAGTGAGCAGGTCCTCATCGCAGGGCATGCACATACTTGTCCTGGGACCAGGTGCCAGCAAAAGCCAACAGACATCCTCCTACTCTGACATTTCAGATACTTGGGTCTAGAATGGTTTCCAGGGGCTACAATTTTGGTCTCTTTCACCTTGATTCATAATGTCCACACTGTGAGGCTGCTACTTTCTGAAGGAGTTGTACCCATTGTTCCTTGGAAAAGGAAAGGTTGCAAGGTTTGGTTAAAAACCCAGACATGATTTTTGTTTATCTGTGTCCCATTGGCAATCATTTTTTCGCTTTCTGCCCTGTAGACACAACAGGAATTTTGAAAGAAACCTCTTTAGAGAGAGAGAGAAGGAAATCCTCTTTCAGACAGTTATCACAGAAACAAGTGTTGCCCTTGAAGGATTTCTCCTCCTATTACTTTTCTAGTAACCACTCAATAGTTTGAATTTTCCCTGACTTTCACTCTGTTTGTCCAGGTGACCACTATCACAATGACTGCATCTTCTTAGCAGGGACAGAGATGTCCACAAAAAAACCTGACAGGCGCTCCTTTCTTTATCCACAACTAAATATATAGTTTTGTGTTTAGGTGCATTTTAATAAAAGAAAGAATTAACAGGAAAAGGAAATAGGTTTACAGGGTAGAAAGATTGGTAGTCAATAAGACTGGTAAATGAAAATTTCTCCTAATATGGGGGTTTATAGCATAACAGCCATGCTGATAAGATCATGGTTCCAAACTCCATATTCACATGTACATGGGTGCAAGTATAGGCATATTGGCATACTGTATAAAATATGCCTGTAAATGCGGAAACCAGGAGCCCCAGCTGCTGTCTTTTTCTGTATACACGTGAACCCCAATACCGGGGCTTTACACATGCATGGGAATAAGTTCCCGAGCTAAGAAGTTTTGCATTTGGGAAGATAGCTTGTGTGTGCGTCAACGCTCTTACCAATGTTTCCATGTGTAGCTTGTCATTTTTTGTCCATACATTACATTCCTATGGACAGAAACTCCTGGTAGCTGGGGCTCCTAGGCGCCCCAAATACAGGTGTGTATTTATGCTGTAGGCCATTACGCCTTTATTTGCACCCATGCTTGGGTCGTGAGCCTTTATGAGCACAGGTTTTCTCTTAATGCAAGTGCATAGTTTTGAAAGAATGTCAATATGTGCTGTAATTTATAGAGGTGCACCAAAATAGAAATGTAAAAAATGAAACCGGAAAAAAAAAAATGTCAGGCTGAAACCGAAATTTTTTTTTACATTTTTTTCAAATGATTTTAAATATTTTATTTGTATTTTTTATAAACGTTTTAATTTTTTATATTCATTTTTTATTAAATTTTTTTATCTTTTGCTTTTAGTGCTTTGGGGAAATATCAGGGGTCTGTTTAGACCCCTAATATTTCCCTTTTTAAAATAGAAAAGGAGATTGAGAACACAAAGTCCTCTCTCTTTTTCTGTATTCCCTGTTATCAATGAACAGATATCATGTATACTGAGTGTTCCTGTTGATTGACAACTTGAGAATATAGTATGTTTACTATAACTACAATCATGAATGAACAGGAGGTGATTTATCTCACTTCCCATTCATTCATAATTGAGGATACAGTACCCATACCATGTCCTCAATTATCTACAAGCACTCAGCGGTCACTGAGTGTTTGCTCTCCTGTGACAGCGCTGTCTCCGCCCCCACAAAGCGCTCGCAGGGCTCTCCTCCCGCAGCGCTCGGCCGGCTGTCACTTTCTCTCCTCCGCGCTGGAACACAGAGCAGTGCCCTGTGGGGAGGAAAGAAACCTGGGATGCGCCGACATATCGGCACAAAGATGGCACTTTTGGCATTTAGCCAAAAGTGCCATTTTCGGCCGATATATCGGTGCATCCCTAGTAATTTTAAAACTGATCTACACTATAACTGGATGACATTAAGTATAACCCTGGACAGGATATGGAAATTCAAATATTTACATAAGTAGTGGGGGGAAAATAAACAAACTTTAAAGCAAGCCCTCACTTACCTCTGTTACAGCCACTGTGGAGCTATTCATTCTCAAAGTTAACAGGAGAAGCAGTGAAGTCTTTTACAGTTCGTTTTCATCTGTCCTGTTCCTGTGTTTACATTAGAGATTAGATGGATGCCAACTCGCTTCTGGGAGAGGGGGAGCTAAGCCACCAAGCATAAGTTAAACAAAGCTGAGAATCTTTCAAAGCGTATGTAAATATTACAATGTCCATATCCTGTCCAGAGTTTTAAGTTCACTAAATAATTTTGTCATAAACAATTCATTTTTGCTTTAGTTTAGAATTTTTCTTTTTTCATCTCCTTTATCCTTATTGCAGCCACATGCTGCCTTTCATGTGCTCCAAATGTGGTTGCATGTTTCTTTGGGCCAGTTTCCTAATGGTGAAAATGGATGGAGACACCTATCCGTTGGCAAGGCCACTTAGTTTGCATCGGACGTGCATGTGATGTGGTGACGGCTCAGGAGAGAGACAAAGCATGGTCACCCCATAACGGGACCTGCACAAGTAAAGACCTTAATAGGAGAACTATCGGGTGTCATTTGAAAGCTGTAGATATAAATAGATTGAAAATGGCTGGCTGTAGAAATTATATTAGCATATTAAAGATTGGATTTTTGTCACTGGGTTTGCATTGGTATAACCAGTTTGTCAGTATTTTATTTGGTAGACACCTTTTTATGTGGATGTCTGCTGACCTTCTTTTTTTTTTTTTTTCCTCTACTACTAGGTGATGCATTTGGACATTGTACAGAAGTGTTCGAGGTGCTAGAAGATATGCCTTTGGAAAAGGTTGCTTCAGGTATGGTACTATCAGGTTTATCTGATGATCATCTTACAGTACCCATACACAGACTAATGTCTACAAGTTTATGTGAATGAGCATCACTTTCTTAATTGGTGTTTAAACTGATGAGTGATGACAAGAACAAGCATTAGAAGTACATGTTATTGCTGTGCCACGCGTCTGATGCGGGCGTTCGCACTGCGTGGCTGTGATGCCATAGGCTTGAATGCACCACCACGCCTCCTTCAGCCCCAGAATGCTGAGAGCCTTGCTCTATGCGATCCAGTGCATTCCAGCCACTAACCACGTTGGAATACACTGGAACAAGCCCTCAGAGCAGTCTGTCGGCACCTGCTGTGTAAAGTTGCACTACTGGCCCGCCCCTTCAGCTCTCTCCTCTATTCACAGAATTTACTATGAAAGTATTCCTATGTGACTAGTTCTGTAAATGGAGGGGGTACATTCTGTCATTCAGCAACTCTCCTCCAATCTAAAGTAAAGATTTACTTTAGATTGTTGCCAGAAGCAACTGCTGCAAGTAAGCAGATACATTTTACTAAATCTAAAAGATAAAAATGTATAGAGTTTTATAAATAAATATAGTTACATAATAAATATTGAACATTTTTATATTGGGGTTCTGATTTTGAATGAATGACTGCCATCAGCAGTTTGTCAGCCACTGAAGACAGCTATTAGTGTACGCAGAAGTCTTAGGCCTGGTTCACACTTGGGCGTTTTACAGCGCGTTCCTACACGCTGTAAAACGCTTAACATGTGAAAACCAATCATTGCCTATAGGCATGGTTCCCACCTGGGTGTTTTGCTGCGCGTTTCCATTGGTTATATATATATATATATTCAAATAGAGAAAATAAAGGGGGAAAAAAAAATCATACCACCAGTGAAATGTGCGTTTTCACTGAACAAAAAAATGAGCATAAAAAACGCTCAGGTGGGAACCCAGCCTTAGGCCCCGTTCACATTGAGCGGGTCGCAAATCACACGTTTGTCGCGTGATTTGCATTTCGCGCAAATGCTTGCATTGAGCAAGCTTGAATCGCAGCTAAATCCGCTCCTAAAAGGGTCCTGCTGTAGCGACACACGACCCGCGAAAGCAGGACCCTTTGCCCCATTGAGAAGCATTGGAGAGCGATAGCGCGATAAATCGATCAATGTGACCGGGGCCTTAGGGGGACCCTTCTGTTATATGTTCATGGTTGCTGAAGTGACCATGTGTTTTTATAGTAGAAGGCTGAATGCAGCCGATGTAAAGCACACAGTGGTGGCCAGATGGAAATGTTTTTGTTCTGCCGCAGGGATTTTGTACACAAGCACTAGATGCACACTTGTATCCAGCTGCCATGTATACTTTGCAAGGGGGAAGTTGTTAAACAAAAGTCTCGCTGTAAGAATATCTGTCTGCAGAAGTAACGCATTAAATGTGGCCTCTGAAATCTTAGGTTAAAGAGTGCATGCATGTACACTTTCAAAACTGTCTTGTGGCCATGTCAGAATGATTCTCAACTATTAAGCAGGCACAAAGCAGGATCGGGGATTTTCTGACTTCTAGGTCTGCAACTAATGATTTATTTTCATAATCGATTAGTTGGCCGATTAAATTTTTTCCGATTAATCCGATAAAAAAAAAAAAAGTTAAATGCCATCCTTAATTTAAAGTAAATTACACAAATGCAGTGTTACAAACCTAACGTTTACTTCAGAATAAAACTGCATGCACAATTTTTTTGCAATCGCACGGCATTGTGGTACTGTGCGTTCCGGTGCAAGTAATCGCACTGTAGATGGGAGGCGCATTTGGGGTGCCAGTGAAATCAATGGCACTGCAACTCACCTCCTGCAGCAGAATGTCAGGCCGAAAATTACTTCCACCTTTTTATAATATATATTTTTTTTTTATATTTGTATCGTAAGCAGATGGTGCTTTAGTAGCTTCAGCCAGGAAATGACAGCTGCCAGTGGCAAGATTCTGCAGGCGGCAGCTGAATGTAAAAACAGCAGGTAGTGGGCTGGTGCAATAGTCAGCCTGCTATTGGCCATTTCAAATTGCAACACCCAATAACAGGCTGGCTATTGCACCCACCCACTGCTTGCTGTGCCCTTCCAGCATAGAGAAGAGAGCTGGGGAATCCGACTAATCAATAAGGAGAATAGTTGACAACTATTCTCATCAATCGTCCAGTTGGTTGCAGCCCTACTGACGTCTTGGGTGCCCTACTGACGTCTTGGCTGCCCAGAGGTTACCACTCTTTTTGCTAATACATTTACATAAGGGGCAAAGGAAATCGTTCTCATTTGATTGACTGCTTCATTTACTAAAACAAATTGCTGAAAAAAATCAGGCAGGATGGAGGATTTAGGTGGAAATAGAGCTACAGAGAATTATTAAATCCCTTCCTCGGATAGTAGCGCCCCTTAATCACTACCTACTAATGCTGAGAGACAGACTAGTCAAGAAGGGATATGGATAATGTGGAATGTAAAGGATTTGCAAGTATGCAGGCATGCGCTCTTTTTAACTTGCAATTTCAAAGTGTTTGCACTAAAGAGATACTTTAGTTCTGCTTTAAATCAGCTTTGTGACTGTATCATTTTATATTTGTTTTTGTCGGTCATGTGTCTCTTGGAGACTTTAGAGGCAGGATTTCTGCTCCCAGCTTCGCCTGTCTGTCACAACCATTATAGTAGTGTGTCTTACTAGATTCTATACATTATTTAGTTGTCTTACTGAATTGTTTGTTTACACAGAATTTGTCACTATGAAGAATACAGCATTAAATGAATGGAGACATGAGCATTGCTGGGAAAATTTTGGCCCTGACATAGGAAGCAATAATTTATTTTAAAGGGACCCTGTCAGGGGTTAGAAATAGCTGAACATCAATACTGTCGGGAAAGTAGAAGGTTTACATTTACCTGTCCAGCAACTGGTCGGAAAGACAGCTCTCTTGCAGAGCCGTGTGTGCTAATACCTCTGGTTTTTCAAATTGTGCTGGCAGCGACCCTCTAAATACCGCAGGACAAAGTGGTGACCTAGAGATTGGTGGGAAAAGTTCACAGTGGCGGATGTGCTATTGCACGCTTATGGATGTGTGGAATAGTATTGGTGCACATCGGAGCTCTGTAAGGGCCTTTCACACTTTGATGTTCTTGTGCTATGTGTTAACGTGCATTGTGTTAAGAGAGCCCAATTATTTTGAATGAGTTGTCCATGCACCAGATTGGACATAGAAACATAAATGCAGCTTTTTATTTATTTTTGTACTGTTGCAGTGCATTACGTTGCTTGGTGGTGCACTTCCAAACATGTACATTAGAGCAGCATTACCTAATGGCACCACAACGCACTAACATGTAACGCGTGTTAACTTGCAGTACTGAGTGAACCTTAAAGCTTAGCTGTAAATGAGCTCTAAGAGCACAATGTTTTGGCATGTCAGTAGCACAGGTAAGTACAAACCTGCATTTTTCCCATAGTATTGCTGTTGAGATGGTTTTTTTTTTGTTGCTTTAAATTTCTGAAGACAAATACCTTGCTGTTCTATGTAAATGTGGTGCTGCAAATGCATTTAAGATATTCAGTATCTGCTTCCATAAACTTACTGGTCTTCTCCGTAAATGAAATATTGGTTTTAGATGGTCTTAAACTTTGCATTTTATGCCAGAACATAGGCTAACTTTCTTTTTTTCTTTTTTTTTTTTTTCTTCTTAGGCTGTAAATGCTCTAGATGACACGAGTACTTTATGTAAAGGAACTCCATATGGTAAATTGCCCATTGGCTTAAAGGATGTTCATGTTGACCAAGTTGACTTTCTTCTGGTGACCTTTGAAGACAAAACAAAATCTCCTATTATATGTGAAGAAAGAGTATTTTCCATGACTGATCTTTGGATATAATTTTAAGGGGTCTCTTTCACAAAATGGAAACAAGCACCATAAAAGTTGAACAAGATGATGAAATACTTGGCGATGTCAGCCATGCACAAATAAAAATGGAAGAAACTGAATTAAAACAAGAAAGTGGCGATGAACAAGAAGAAAAAGAACAACATTGCCCTGATACCTCACAAACTTTATCTACTGAAAACGAGGAAGAATATGGAGTTCTGTTTTCACAGTACACTACCACACTCTATGATGCAGCAATGGAAGCTGTTACTCAAAGCATGCTTACCAATAAAAACATAAGCAATCGAAAAAAGTCCCCAGCTTGGAACCATTTTTTCATTTCTCCACGAGACAGTACCAAGGCTATATGCATGTACTGTATGAAAGAATTTAGTCGGGGCAAAAATGAAAAAGACCTTAGTACAAGTTGTCTCATGAGACATGTAAGAAGGGCACACCCTAGAGTACTTGTTTCTGAAAATGGAAATACTTCAGGTATCTCATATTCTCCTCCTACATTAGTACTACCTCTGCAGCCTCCCGATGTTGTGGACACTAGTGTCACACCTACAAAAATAAGGAAACTTGCAACAAAGATCTCTCCAGATAAGGTGGTGGAAGAGCCTTCATCTGTTATTTCTTCTGATGAAATTTCTTCAGACTTGTCAATATCTGAGAAAAATGTTAAAGAGGATGTTTCCGCTTCCCCCTCAGCATTACCAAACAGCCAGTCTGATGAAAATGCAGAGAATACCACAGAGAAACCGATTTCCAATCCCAAAAATTCCTCTGGCTCTAGAAGAAGATCTGCTGTCTGGAAACACTTTTATTTGTCTCCACTGGATAACTCAAAAGCTGTTTGCATCCACTGCATGAATGAATTTAGCAGGGGCAAGAATGGAAAAGATTTGGGAACTAGTTGCTTAATAAGGCATATGTGGCGAGCTCATCGTTCAATAGTTCTGCAAGAGAATAGTGGAGGCACAAGCTTGCCACCTCCTTATTCTGTTCCTCCTACACTTTTGCCATCTCTTTTACCAGCAGATGGAGAGGTTGTTTCTGTTTCAGCATCTCCAGGGAAAATGGCAAAAGATCCTGTTTCTGTACCTCCATCTCCTGACAGGGTGTCAGAAGATTTGCAGTACTGTACCTCTAATGATGACCTAATTATTGATGATGGAACACCAGTCCTGCATTCTTCAGAAAATGTGGCCGAAGCATTCTGTTCTCCCAAAAAGGCAAAGGCTTGCCGTGGTTCCTCGGGATATGATACACCTGTCCTCTTTCAGCAAAACAAAAAAACTATAAAAAGGTTGAAATCTGAAGTTTGGCTTCACTTTACCATATCACCAAATGATAGTTTGAAAGCTGTGTGTAGGTATTGTAACTGCATGATTAGCAGAGGTAAGAATGGGGATTTCGGAACTAGCTGTTTAATGAGACATCTTTATAGGCGGCATCCAGAAATCGTTTTAAACCAAAAAAGTTTTGACATCAGTCTGGCTAATTCTCCATATGCTACATTAGCATCTGCCGAATGCTCATCCTCAAAAATGACAGATTTGTCAGCTGTTGGAGTACACGATAATCAGGTTGTTTTTCCTTCAAATAGTAAGAAGACCTCAAAACTGTGGAATCATTTTTCCATTTGTTCTGCAGATTCAACTAAAGTAATATGTATGCACTGTGGGCGCACAATAAGCAGAGGGAAGAAACCAACCAATTTGGGCACCAGTTGTCTTTTGAGACACTTGCAGAGGTTTCACAGCAATGTGTTGCAAAGCAATGGTGTTTCAGAAACCTCGCCATCTGCTGATGTACATCTGCCTGTTAATTCTGCTTTAACAGCCTCCTCCTTTGATGAAACCAATGACAAATTTAGTGACACTCATCCTGTTGCCAAAAAAATCACAAGTCTTGTAGCTGAAATGATTGCACTTGATCTTCAACCGTACTCATTTGTGGATGACGTTGGTTTCAACAGACTACTTGAATACCTTCAGCCTCAATATTCATTACCATCCCCATCTTACTTTTCTAGGACAGCTATACCTGATATGTATGAAAATGTGAAACACATAATTGTGTCCCACTTAAAAGAAGCAGAGAGTGGTGTGATACATTTTACAGCAGGGATCTGGATGAGCAGTCAGACACGGGAATATCTAACACTTACTGCTCACTGGGTTACCTTTGATTCATCTTTTAAGCCACACAACGAAGACTATCACTGTTCAGCACTTCTGCATGTTTCCCAGATTGACTGTGACTATAATGGTGTCAGCGTTCAAAAACATCTAGAATACTTGTGGGAGTCCTGGATTACCTCATTTGGGCTTCAGATCGGCATCACCGTTACTGATAATCACAGCATAGGGAAAACATTAAATGAAAATGACCGGTCAAGTGTTGAATGTTTTGGGCACACTATCAATCTTGTTGTAAATGAGGCCATTAAGAGTCAAAGAATGGTTCAAAATCTGCTTAGCATCGCCAGAAAAATTTGTGAACGCGTTCACAGATCAACAAGAGCAAAGGAGAAGCTAGCAGAACTCCAGAAAGACTATGGATTACCACCTCATCCACTGATCCAAGATGTCCCATCAAAATGGAATACTTCATTTCATATGTTAGAACGGTTAATTGAACAAAAAAGGGCAATTGATGAAATGTCAATCGAATGCAACTTCCGGGAGTTGATAAGCTGTGACCAATGGGAGGTCATGCAGTCTGTCTGTCACGCATTAAAACCGTTCGAAGCTGCCAGTAAAGAAATGAGCATGCACACAGCTACTTTAAGTCAGGTAATTCCAATGATTCACATACTTAACCGAAAGATTGAAATGTTGTTTGAAGAGACGATGGGAATAGACACCATGCTAAAATCACTTAAGGAGGCTATGGTTTGTCGCTTGTCCTCCACGCTTCATGATCCAAGATATGTGTTTGCAACGCTTTTAGACCCTCGGTACAAAGCATCCTTATTTGCAGAGGAGGAAGCCGAGGAGTACAAACTAGGATTAATCAGGGAACTGGAAATACTTCACTCTACCTCAGATGAGTCTCCTGTTCTTAACGGGTGTAACAAACATTCTCCTAACCACAAGGAGGACAATATTTGGTCGCTCATGGCCAACATTAAAAAGTCCAAGAACTTAAAAGAGAAATTACCTGAAGATATTGTGTTGGCCTACTTGGAAGAAGAGGTCCTGGAGCATAACTGTGATCCGCTCACTTACTGGAATTTAAAGAAAGCCTCATGGCCAGTTTTGTCGAAGCTGGCAGTCCGATTTCTTGGCTGTCCACCCAGCATTGTTCCTTCAGAGAAGCTTTTTAACACCTCAAATGACAGTGGGAGTTTTAACCAAACTAGACTAATGATGGAACATTTTGAGCAACTAATCTTTTTAAAAGTAAACCTCCCTTTAATTTACTTTCAGTATTGAAATGATTAGAATTGTCAGGTGAATATTCTTGTTCCTTACCGAATTTAACTGTATTTTGTACATTTTTGTTAACTTGCTCCTCTTGGGGGCCATGTATGACACTGAATAAGTGACTAGTTTTTTGCGTTACAATGTTTCGCTTTAAATATTGTCTACATGTGCCTTACTTGGTTTTTCAGGCAAGCAGATCTTGTACGTTTTTAAAACCTTAGAAATTAAGACTTGCTTTTAAAATTCTGTTTTAGTTGTCATATTTGTAAATATGTATGTAAAATGATTTTTTTTTTTTTGTTATAGGATGGGGAAAAAAGATGTAAACAGTTTTATTCTGTAGTTTTACGTAAATTTTTATGTACAAAATGGAAAGGTACTGTATTTTAGTCATTGCTTTTGATAGTGGTTTTTGTACTTCTGTGTTTTAAAATTTCAGGTTATGAATTCATCATAGGTGCTTGTTTAATGTAGTCTTTAGTAACAATAATATTTTTGTTGCCTCAAAGTCTTTCTAAAATTAAAACTGGGTTCACTTCTGATTTTCCCAGTTGCTTGGACTACATTACATCAGCCCTATTGGTTTGTATTTGAAATGGAAAAATGTTTACGGCTTTCTGTCAGTATAGTCTTTAGTGCATTCATTTTGTCTAAAAACAGTCAACCAGCTAGAATGTGGAACAACAAAACAATGTGTACAACTGCCTGCATTCAAAAAAGACTTCCAGTACTGTTCTACTGTGGACCTTATGTTGGTAATGTCTTATTTAATATTAATTGTGTATTAGTTTGTTGTAAAATACTTCAGAAGCTGTGCCACTGAATAAAATACAAATTCAGTCCTGAAAATGCATATAAAAAAAAAATACCCCAAGAGACACTCCTTGTAAGTATTTTACTATAGTTTTGTTCACAGCATTGAGGAAATGCTAACTTGAAAAACATGTACATAGATGTAGCAGATTGCTGATTTTTTTTTTTTTTTTTTTTTTTTTACACAGACTTGTAAACCCCGAAATCTGAGCAAATATTTCATGTGCTGCTTTCACAAACATCAGGAAATTGCCATAAATGACCTAACATTTCCTTTTTGTTGCTGTATTATATTTTGTTATTTTAATTGTATTTTTAGGAAAACTGTACTAAAGTCTGATCTTTTTTTTAAACTGTGTATTTATAAACGGTCATCCAATGTTTCAGAATTAAATCATATACAGCATTCTGGTGTGACATGACGGGACAATTTGTAGTTCGTAAACTGTTTACAATGCTTAGTTTGACATTCTTAGTGTATATTAAAAACAAAAAAAAGGAGCTACACAGGGGTGTCCTAGTGGTTTACCCACACCTTCCCGGTTTTATTACTTTTCCTTTAAAAAAAAAAAAACAACCACAAGTGGATCAATCGGAGATTCACCAAACCCGGCGGACAATATGCTTGCCAAATGAAGGTTGATACTTTGTGTATTAGACATGTCCCAATCACTTAAATCTGCTTACATTTACCAAGCCTTTGTACTTGGCAGGTGTATCAAAAGGGGTTGCGCATGCATTGCTTCCATTTTAAATGGAAACTGGACCAGCGCTGCAACTAGCTATTATTTTCTTAATCGATTAGTTGGCTGTTTCAGTGAGGGCAGGAGGGGTGTTTGGGGTGCCATTTGAAATGAATTGCACCACAGCACACATACCACAGCAGAATTTGTCAGTTTCCGTGTGCATGTCGGTCGGCTCACAAGCCTTCTGTTAGTACATTGGAGATGAAGGGTTCTCTTTAAGGTGACATTAGACCCCTAATGTACCCTTTCCGCTTCACTGGGGAATGACAGCTGCCTGCTGTGGCAGCTGAATGTAAACACAGCTGGCTGGGAGCAATAGCCAACCTGCTATTGGCTATTTTTTTATTTTTATTGCAATAGCAGGCTGGCTACTGTACCCGCGCACTCCCTGGTGTCAACTGGCAGAGGAGGGAACTGATGGAGAAAGTTCTCCTTCAGGTCCTATGCTGCTGATTGACAGCAGGCAGTGGCTGGGTGCAATAACTAGCCTGCTATTGCAATTTAAAATAACTAATAGATACTTGATGCCCGCTTTCTACCGGCAGCATAAGAGGCACGGGGACAGCAGCAGGGAAAATACTCTACTCCTAGTTGTGTGCTGGCTACAGCGCTGTACTCAACTAACCCATAATCAACAATGAGAATCGCTGTCAACGATTACATCTATTAGTTGCAGCCCTAAACTGGATCAGGTGCTGCTGAAGCTCAGTGCCCTCTCCTTTTTACTGAAACCTAAATTAGTCTGGGCTTGGCAGTTAAGCTATTAAGAACTGAATCAAATCGATTCCAGTGAAAATAGGATTGCTTTACTAAAGGAGTACAGCATTTTTACTTTGCTCTACTTTACTCGGTAAGCCATGTCACCTTTTTGTTTGTCTAATCCTACGCAAGCAAATGGGTTTTTATTTTTTTTCCTCTTTACACACAAGGTGTTTGTAAGCTGAATTTTTCACTTGACATTCTTAGTGTATATTAAAAACAAAAAAAAAAGGAGCTACACAGGGTTGTGTAGATGTGTCCTAGTGGTTGCTCACAAATTCTGCTGTGGGATGTGTGCTGTGGTACAATTTCAAATGGCACCCCAAACACCCCTCCTGACCTCTTCCCTAACTAACTGCACATTGAACATGTTGTACTGCAAGTAAATAAAGGCAGAGAGCAGATAGTGTGTTTCTGTCCCTTTCTATTGCCATTTTGCATCTTGGTGACAAGATAATATTAAAGTAGAACTGAACTCAAAAAGTGAAGCGTAGGGCTGTTCTAGGAAACATCTATAAAAGCTAATTGTGTCCAAGCAGTTTCCTGACATTGCATTCAATTACTGGTTTAGGCATTTCTAGACCTTCAGCCCCAAGGTGTTATAGCTGTAATATAAAAATGATCTAAGGCACTGTTTCTGGCTGCAATTTGGCAACATCACCAATTTGCTGTTCAATTTAAAACAAATTGTTTAGTCGGAGGGCAAAAAAAAAACATGAATGTGACTGCAGAAGTGTACCCTCTTATAACTAGGGATGTGGCTGTATTCAGAATTAGCCAATCAAATTCATGTGAACTTAATTTGGCTGTGAAAGTGGAAACACATTTGTTACATGTTCCCATACACCTAGCATAAGCGGAAAAACAAAAAGGTTCTTGTAGTTTTAATTAAGTTTACTTATGTTAGGGTTTCTTGCTTCTGGTTCTTTGAAATGTTAGGAGGCAGTGTGAAGTGGCTTGTGCATTGTATGTTAATGAAGCTTGTCAGATAAACACAATCCCCAAATTTCAGTCCCAAGTCTTTCCATTAGGACAGACCGCTGAGAAAAGCATGGAATCAGCCATAGTGCATGCCTTAAAGGAGAACTATGGGGTAAATGTTTTCCCCCATGGCTCTCCTAATGGTCACGGGAGGACATAAATAGCGTCTTACCGTGACCCAAAGCTCAGTATATCGAAAACTACAGCTCACGGTATACTGAGACCGCCGCAGGCAGGACGGATCCCGACATTACTGTCGAGAGGCAGAGCCAGCTGTACCCGTCCGTTCCGCCAGTCAGCGCTGGAGGATCAGAGGGGGGAATTCCTGCAGGGAGCCTGAGTGACAGGCTCTTCAGGGATAGATAGAGAAGTGAGCGAGCGACGGTATGTGTTCGCTCACTTCCCGATCTACTGAGCCGACCTGTGACCGTCTCATTGTCACACGTTGTGAAAATCACTCCCCTCGTAGTTCTCCTTTAACAAAACTTCTAAAAAGGTAAGAATTTTTTTTTTAAAGTTCTTTTTCAGTATGCTGTGTGAACAGAAACACATAACGAACAAATTTCACTGCACAAGTGGAAATACACTTTAACCCCTTAGTGAGCGAGGCCTTTTTTGTTCCCATGTTATAATCCACATTTTAGGCCTGAAAATTATTTAAAACCCCCCAACATTATATATTTTCTGAAAGCCAAGACCCTGTAGAATAAAATATTGGCAGTTTCAAATGTTTATGTTGCACGATATTAGCACAACGTATTATCAAACCCCAAAATTTAGTGAAAAATGGCCTTAAATGCCCCAAAACACAATTGCATACCCTTTTCATTATAAAATGTAAAAGATGAGGTTACACCGAGTAAATAGATACCAACATGCCCAGGCTAAAAATTGTGTGCATCCGTGAAACCGGCAAAATTCAGTACCCCAAAAAGTCCATACACGACGCTTTGAAAGCCCCCACAGGTCATCAATTTAGATATACGCGTAAATATTGGCCTTAGAATTATTGCTCTCACTCCAGCATGCGTGGCGATACCCAACATGTGCAGCACAATCTTTCTTCTTTTTTTTTTTATATGTACGTGTTTATGTGGAAGCAGGGGACTTTAAAACATTTTTTTTCATTTTTACATTTATTTGATTTAATATTAATGTTAAACTTGTTTTTTCAATTTCTATCACATAGGGGGGTTTACATGCCCCCGTTTGATAGCATATTGACAGTGACAGGTCCTCTTTAAGGTGATGTTGGGGCTCTAAAAGATCCCCAGTGTCACCTTTACACTTGAAATAAGCTATTGAAGTGCAGATCGCTATGGGACTGGAAGCGATGTAATCTGCATCGCTCTCTGCCCCATAATACGGGGAGGGGATTGTTGAACGGACGTTCGCCGATCTGCTCCCCAGCGTCCCGTCAACACCAGAGAAGCTGGGCCCGTAGGAGGGGCAACGGAGGGTGGGGGCTATGCGGCCCGTTTTACGGGTGCGGCCGGAGAAGCGATTGAGTGACAGCTGAGTTGCCAGATCGCTTCTATTGTAATGCTGACAGGCGGCTTTACATTTGTAAACAGTCGTGGCGTCTCTAGCCGCCGGGAGTCTGTTTAAACAGGCCCAGTGACGTACCATGGACGTCATTAAGAGGTTAAATACTAGTCTGTACACACATGCCATCAACTAAAGTGATTAAGCCTGTTAAGCTGATATTGCCTGCAGTGACTCTGGGAGCTCACTCTGGTACTTTGTTTGAACTGATTAGGAATTTATCTCTGATGGATCTTGCATACTAGATGGTTTTCCTGGTTGCTATCACCTTCTCTAGGAGAGTTTCTGAGCTGGCAGCACTATTGTGCAAGGGACCATTCCTTGTTGTTCACAAAGAAGGTTGATCTCTGGTATAGGGATTTCTTTTTGCTTAAGGTGGTGTCCTTGTTTCACCCTAATCATGGCG